>NC_071270.1:28552551-28565051 GCF_023375685.1 Ictalurus furcatus
CGAAGCGTAGTAGCATGGTTGTAAGTGGAATAGCATGAACAGATTTCAGGTGCAGTCTGGGTTAATTCGGCAGAGGCCACGCCCCCTTCACCAATACGGAGTACCTCAGAGGCCACGCCTCTTTCACTGGGATTTATCGACTTCTGTTCACACACGAGCCTTCAAGTAACTGTACCACTTTACCTTCTCTGTATCGGTCCTCGCAGTATTTCACTCCGAACCTACTCCTCGTTAATCACCCTCGACTTCACACAGAGAAAGGTAGAGTAAGTAGAAGACGGGGAGAGAGAGAGAATGGACAGGAGGGATGGAAGTGAAAGTCAGGTGGTCAATCAAACCACAAAAACCGAAACCGCTAATTATACAACTTCTAATTATTAATAGCTTCTAATTACATGCAGAGGTGTTCATCATGTCAGTCAGGGTTTGAGTGTGATTAACAGCTCCTGCGTGTGTGTGTGTATGTGTGTGTGTGTATCCAGTCGGGATTTGCTGCAGGAGGTTGTAGATGCGGATCTGAGTAACGAAGCCTTTCCTTTCTCCACACACAAAATAGTGACAGCTGCTGGACACCAGGTCAGTTTCTCTTTGTGTGTGTGTGTGTGTGTGTGTGTGTGTGTGTGTGTGTGTGTGTGTGTGTGTGTGTCGTGTCAACAAACATCACACACAGTCACATTAAGCCTATAAATCTTTCTCAGGACTTAGATTTCGATTCCGAGCCCCACGATGCAGTTATAAAGTGATTCTTTGTACCTCGGTTACGTTGACGTTCCATATGATCAGAACACAAATGTAAATATAGCTGCAAGCAGCGACGAAGGGGCCAAGCACTTTTTGTCTACACCCCTTAGCGACAAAGGAAGAACAGAAGCCATTGGGGTCATCAGTGCTTGTTACCAAGGCGATATACTCAATTTGAAGTCAGTATGTCAAACCGTTGCTGAGATATTGCCTCACTTCCTGTTTTCAGTAGCCTTGCCAAGTTGCAAATGAGCTTAACGTGTTGCTTAACGACTGCGCCAAGTTTCAAGCCCAGAAATGTCCTCGTTTCCCGACTGGTGGCTCGGATGAACCGTCCAACGGTTTTCAGGACGCTGTAACCCAAATTTGGTGATGAGTGTCCAAGTTTGTAGGAGTTGAAGAGGGGGGAAATGCAATATGGTTGAAATTTACATCATGGTATTGGTTGAACTTGGCATAATCCAAAGAATCAGAATTCTATGGAAGTGCGTTGGAGTTACTATTATTATTATTATTATTATTATTATTATTATTATGTTTGTCCAACTCTCTGCTTGAGTGTCATGCACCACAATCGCCATTAATGCAGCTGAGACTGTCCTCCATCACTGTGCCAAATTACATAAACTGCATATGAATAGATTGTGTCTATGGGCTGCCATAATAATAATAATAATAAGAAGAAGAAGAAGAAGAAGAAGAAGCAGAGGAAAATATGCAATAATCAAACCACCAAAAACATCTGCGAAACCAAATAAAAATTATATATGACTTTATATTTTATAAAACTAGCCAAGGAGAATCGCAAATATTTATTGTTTTTAAAAGCAAAAAAATGGCTTTGAACATCATCTCATTTGCATATAATTTATTTATCCCCCCCCCCCCGCCTCCATTTTGAAACGAAATACAATTGCTTAAAAATATATAACGATCATTTTTTTATTCAACATGGAAAACAATATTTCGTAAAACATAGAAGAAAAGAAAGAATTGTTGTTGGACGTTTAGCGTGACTCGGACACGAAGCTTCACCGCAAACTAGTAAAAGTGCTGAAGATTGCAGAGGAGCGATTGATTCAGAAAACACACGAGTGCACACTTTGTTCCTCTGAAAAGAGCCGAGAGTGAACAGGAGTAATGGTGTGCTGTGTCAGCGCGCACACACACACACACACACACACACACACACGTACGCACACACACACAATTTATTCCAATTAACTCTCTCTGTCTCCGCCACACAGCCACTTTTTTACAATTAGTTCCTGCAGAATCAACATAAACTCGTAAGTTTTGTTTCTTTACTTTTGCTAATACAGCTGAAATCTCAAGGAAGTCTGTTTCACACAAAATATTTGATAATTTGTGAATAACGGTGATTATGGCGTTACCGTGGCAGCTGTCAGGGGGTGGGATTTATTCATCAGTCAGTTCTGGAAGTTGACGTGTTGGAAGCAGGAAAAATGGGCGAGTGTAAGGATCCGAGTGACTTTGACGAGGACCAGATTGTGATGTCTAGACGCCTGGGTCAGAGCTTCTCCAAAACGCAGGTGTTGTGGGGTGTTCCTGGAGGCCGGGTGTGTGAGCGGGTGGGGAGGAGACGGCACCAGGATGCACTATGGGAAGAAGGCGAGCTGGTGGAGGAGGTGTGATGTTCCGGGTAACGTTCTGCTGGGAAACCTTGGATCCTGGTATTCACGTGGATGTTACTTTGACACGCAGCACCTACCTAAACACTGTTCCAGACCGAGTACACCTCTTCATGGTAACAGTGTTCCTAATATCAGTGTCCTCGTTCAGCAGGATAACGCTCCCTGACACACTGCACACACTGTTCAGGAACGCTTTGAGGAACATGACAAACAGTTCAAGGTGCTGACTCAACCTCCAGATTCCCCAGATCTCAATCCGATCCAGCTTCTGTTGGACGTTCTGGACAAACGAGTCCGATCCAAGTCCGATCCACATGCTTAAAATGCCATCATTAAGCTCGGTGATCATGTTATTTAATAACATCATATTTACAGCTCAAAGTGCGGTCACTGAGGATCTGATGGTGGTTCGACGCAGATGCCCATGACTTGTCAGTGTAATTAATCTCACAGCTCCAGTGTAAAACTAAACATGTCGTAGAGTCGCTAATTTGCGTTATCCGTGAGCCGCCGTTTATTTATAGCAAGTGCTGAACGAGCAAGTGCATTGTTTTAATGATGCTTTCTGGTCAAGTTTTTTTACTCGCTGATGCGACAATATTCAGCATTTCTGAGTACACTGGAGAAATAAATGACTGTGCGTGTGTGTGTGTGTGTGTGTGTGTGTGTGTGTGCGTGCGTGTGTGCGTGTGTGCGCGCGCAGGTACGAGCCATGCGTCTGTCCTTCGTCGGAGAGCTCGGCTGGGAGCTGCACATCCCTAAAGACTCCTGCCTGCCGGTTTATCAGGCCGTCATGTCCGCCGGCGCCAAATACGGCGCCCAGAACGCAGCCTACAGAGCCATCGACTCGCTCAGCATCGAGAAAGGTGAGGTTCTGTTTACGGTTCTACTACACACGTTTCTCTAGAGGCTGTGGGCGGAGCCTAGTGACGAACACCGTCAATAAAACACTACTCAAAATCCACAGACTGATTTTCGCTGACGTTGAGGGAGGACAGAAAAAAAAAAAAAAAAAGAACATGAGGCACAGAGAGTTTGTTTGAAATTGCGTTGAGCGACCCAAACAGAACCGAAAGGGTGCCAATACTTCCAGTAATTATCGGTGAAAGCTGACAGAATCATGCGTAAAAAGAGCGAGATAAAACGCTTCGAAAATTCAAAAGAAGATTCAAAAATCTGGATTTTTTGGCAGAGAAGCCGTTAAGAGTCCGAGACATCCTCAGGACAATCCTGACCAATCAGTGACCTGTACTGGTTCTAGCTCCGCCCACACAACTGTTCGGTTTTCTCTTGTTACCCTGCAAGAAGTGGAACCGAATTCATCGGCAGTAAACTCTCAGAAATATTAACACTTTAATGGATTTTTGATTGCTTTGTTTTTGTATTGTTGGGGGAACCCTTAGAAGTTCTACGCAGAACCCTTTTAGCAAGCTAAGAACTTAACTATCCGATAAACCATTAAGAGCGTACCAAGCGCTACATGTTGAAGACCCGACAGGTTCTAGACATTATGAGCAATAGTTTGGAGATTATTCAGTTAATAATGCGCTCGTCAAGGGTTCTTTAAGCGTTTATCGCGTAATTAAAGGTTCTTAGCCTTGTAAAGGGTACTACAGTATGTGGAACCATGTTTTGAAGGTTTTAAGTATTAAGAAGGAAATAGTGAGTTTGTTTTGTACGCTTACAGTACATATACACTTAGGAAAAGAAGTTCTTCAGCGTTTCTGTAAGGGTTCTCGTCTTCCAAATCACGGTTCTGCTTTGATTGTTGGGTTCTGCGTAGATCCTGTAAGGGTTGCCTGTATCACATTTGGGTTAGGCGCCGATTTGGAGTCTTCACGGGTTTCTGGATTGAACTCCGCCCACTTCCTGTTTCTCAGGTTACAGACATTGGCACGCTGACCTGCGCCCCGATGACACGCCCCTAGAGGCGGGGCTTGCATTCACCTGTAAGATGAAGTCGTCTATCCCCTTCCTGGGACGTCAAGCTCTGGAGAAGCAGAAGGCTGAAGGCCTGCGCAGGAGAATCGTCTGCTTCACCGTTGACGAGTGAGTCACACACACACACACACACACACACACACACACACACACACACACACACACGTCATCGCAGTCATACACACCACAAACACTGGAAGCTGAACACGACACTGTAGAGCGGTTTTGTAACCCTGGGTCTAGACGTTTGGGTTCTGATGAAATAAAGTGCAGCTAAAAGTAGCACAGCGTCGACTAGCTGAACACGTAGCGGCGCCGAACTACACAAAAGATGTGCAAGGTGAAGTGTTGTAGGAGTCAGGAGTGAAAAACTGTAAACACAAAGAATTATCAAGGTTCTTGTGTGTTTGTTTTTTAACATTACAGTGCAGAACATTATGAAAGCCTGCTTCCACCACAGAGAAAAAAACAACTTAAAAAAAAAAAAAAGGTCATTCCGCCGTTTTTCTCCCAATGGCGGGTTCATAGTGCGCAGTTTTGACTTTATTTCTCGCATTTACGAGTTTACGTCTCAGAACTCTGACTTTTCTTCTCACAGTTTAGACGTCTTCTTGACATTTAGCGACGTCATTTACAACGAACGCACAGACAAAGCATCAGTCATTCTGTTAATAGACTGATAAGAACAACACTCCTCAGCTAGTCCAGACGAGGAACACCGCACGCTCGCTTCCTGAACTCAGCTACGTTTCAGGTTCCCCGTCGAGCGGACGTCAATTCCTCTTTCTCCATGCCAGAAACTCCACCGCCGAACGCTAGCTCCGTCAGCGTGAGGAGAAATGGATATACCGCGATTATTTACTACTATTATTTAAAGCAGTAAAGGAGCTGAAACTGAAACGGAAACATCCTCCGAGGCTGAGCCGGAGAACAAGGCGCGTGAACGTCTACATGAGATCCAGTTTACGTGAAGATGACGTGAGCACAGCAGAAGGAAAGATAATGAACTCTACATGACTCTGTAGCAGCTAAACCCATACAGTGATGGCTTAGCCGCGTCTCCGCTCGTCTCCGCTCGGCTAGCGACGCCAGACTAGCCTAGTGAGAAACGTTTAATATCCTATCGCTCCGGAAGTCCCGCACACGGCGACACACCCCAGGGCAGGTGTTCTGATAAATCCGACTTTTTCTGATCACGTCGTACATGGACGCGCTAAAATTACCGAGAGAACCACGAGTTTGACTTTGTCGTGTATTTTTGTAGGTCTGAGAGGCTTCGAAAGTAACGTGGAAGTAAAGTACTGCTTGGACACGATAATCAGATTACTAATTAATCAGAAATGTCATCAGATTACACTGGGTACAGGATCCAGTGTTTAGTGCGAAACACACTGATTAGTTTTAGTTCATGTTAATAAACTCCAAAAAAAAAAAAAAGCTCTATTCGTCATGACGGTATATCAAGCGAGAAAATCGAGATTGGACGAGGTCACTAATGTGGAGAGGCGGAAAGGGGCGGAGTTTCCAGGGGATTGGTTAGATCAAAACACGTACACGTCTGTCAAATGATTTGCATTTCTTGCAGTCGGGTGTACACGGCGATGTTCCCGTACGAGCGTACGGATTCCCGGAGTGTGTGTGTGTGTGTGTGTGTGTGAGATGACTGTAAAGTGTTTGCTGTTCTCTCTCTCTCCACACAGGAAAGTTCCCATGTTCGGATTGGAGGCCATTTTCCGTAACGGCGTTCCGGTTGGACACTTGCGGCGCGCTGAGTTCGGCTACGCCATCGACAAAACCATCGGCTACGGATACATCCGCAATCCAGACGGAGGGGTGGTGAGTTACAAACACACACACACACACACATCTGTGTACTGCGATGAAGGAAATGTGAAAGTTTGATAGAGTATAGATAATGAAGGGAAAGAGGAAAGTGCCAGTCGTCCCTCCATCTCCCAGAAGATCAGTTATGCCTGCACCTGACCCTGGGGTCAAAGGTCACAAATGTTAGAGGCATTAGACATGACCGTATTTAGACAGAATTAGTTAAAAAATAATTTAAAAAAAACACGATGGAGAGAGAGAGAAAGTGAATGACGACTGAAAGCGATGAAGGGAACAGATCCGTGATCGAGTTTGACGCCAAGATGAAATGATTGGATAAACAGTTCCCACTGCAGGGGGCGCCACTGAGCAGTGTTTCCTTCAAGAGGACCATTTTACACCGTCGTAGATATAAATAACAAACCTACACGCACGGTTTCGTCTCATCCCGTCAGAACGAAACGTCACGAAGGAAAATAAACCTCAGACCCGGAACAAGTCGAGCGCATAAATCAAAAACCTGTATTTTTGTACGTGTATAAATCATATCACGCGCTACTTTCTCATCGGAACGAAAGATAGACAGGCCACGCCCACAAGAGACAATTTTAACATGACTCGAAAACTATTCAAATTATTCGTGTCGTGTGTCCCTTCCCGTCACCCCCCCCCAACACAGGTGAGCCCAGATTTCATCCGCAGTGGTGAGTTCACTCTGGAGAGAATGGGCGTGGTCTACAAGGCCAAAGCCCACCTGAAGTCCCCGTTTGACCCGGACAACAAGAGAGTGAAGGGGATCTACGGTTCAGACTGAACGTCCTGATGCGGTCCCGTTCTCGTCCTCGCCGCAGACCTGAAGATAAACCGGAGGTTCAGGGACGACGAGAACGCTCCTGTTGCTGTTACACACACTCGAGACTTTTCCAGCAGAACCAAACACACGCTCGGGTCTGCGTTCACGTCGGGTCTGAGCCGGGCACGTCTGATACGGAAATCCTTTCGCCCCGTCAGACTTTACAGGTCATCTTATTAGTCTTAAAATGTCCACAAGAAAGCAAATGTATTAACTAGTAATAGAACTGTCTGTAAAATTCAATCGAAAACGTAAACGTGTCTTAGTAAAAATATTTAAAAGCCAAAAAAATACGAATACGAAAATACGAAGTGTGTACCGTCTAACAGTGTGTTCTTTTCTTTTCTTTCTTTCTCAGCGCAGATATAAGTGGAGAGTTGTATACTCGTTAGCTACAAGGCTAAATTAGCTGACAAGTAAACGACGCGCGCAGCCTCCAGTTTAGCTTCATCCTTCACACTGGTGGATATATGCGTCCGTTAGTTGTTAGCAACATTAGCTTTGTAGCTCCAGCGCAAAAATTGTGTCCACGTTATTTTATATATAAATGCGTGTGTGTGTGTGTGTGTGTAAGAAAAGAAAAAAAAGGAGACCATGTGACGGTTTACATCCTGTGTATTTGGAATTTAAGCACATTCGACAGCACCAAAGTCGTCCTATAAAATTGTTCCAGTCTGACAGAGAAGTCTTTCCGATGAGTTTATGAGCAATAAAATGAAAAGGTCATGTACTGAAATGTTAGCAATGCTAGTTTTCTTTTCACGGCACAAGAGTTTTTCTGTTTTTGTATTCATTACTAGCTCAATACTGCGAGCGTTTACCCCCAGGCAGAGACGCCACAAAAAAATCCTCGTTCCTGATTGGCTGAAGCAAGCCTGCATTACTCACTGCACAAAAATAAGCACAAACAATAGTTTAGATTAAACCTGTACTCGCACGTTGCTCTCATGGCGTCGGAGTGTACGGTTCCACTAAAGAGGAAATGATGACCAAATGAAAGTATTTATATGCGTAAAGCTTATAAACCCTGGAGGAAGTTAGCAAAGCGCTAGTCAGCTGTTACAGACTTCACGATCGACCGTAATTAAACTATAAATATGCGGCAACCGTGGACGTGAATTCAGTAACATGTTTTTATTTATTTATATACTGTAAGTGCACCACGCCGGTGGAGACCTGGGAGCCTCGGCGCTGGAACGGGAAGACTCGGCGTTATCCGCTGCGTCGGGGTCGGACCTCGGTAGGGCCGTTACTCTGAGCCGGCGCTCGGCTCGGGTCACAAGGTCGCGCGGCTGGCTGGAGCTCCATTAACACCTGGGGAATCTTCCGTTTCTCCCAGTCGCCCTGGAGACGAGAACGACGCGAACACGCGTTTCACTAAGAGATCAAACTGTGTTTCTGAACGTTCTCGTGGTGCTAGCGGTTGCCTCTGCTAGCACGAGCGGTTGTACTCACGGGGAAGAGCTCGGCGATGGACTGGTTACAGTGCATGGAGATGGGTGAGGTGGTGTACAGCGAGTCGAGCACCTCGGCACTGAAGGAGTCCCAGGTCACGGCGGAGAACTGGTCCTCTACTGTCGTCTGAGAGCAGCTGCAGCTGTCCCCGCCATGGAACCTGACAAAAATAACAACAAATCACAGGCTCATAAATAATGCGTTATGGTTTCTATAGTAACAGCTCGTTCACTGGGAATGTTCAGATGTTAAACCACACACACTCTCTCACACACACACACACACACACACACACACGCAAGCACCTGTTGATGATGCTGAAGTATCTCTGCAGGTAATCAGGGTCTACGTGACTCTTACAGAGCTCCAGCTGTGTACGTGGGTAATAGTGCACATAATTCACACACATCTCCTCCATGATCCCAAATCCACCCTGCACACACAGCAGGAAAAAACACACACACACACACACACACACACACACACACACATATACACAGCACCATTTAACTCTATTTCAGGGCCATTTCTGCCTTCGAACAACTTCAGCCTCCATCGGAAGAGGAGATGATGTCGGGTGACGTCAAGGCTCTGAGATGATGTTAAGGCTACAGAATTAATAAAACTGTCTGATGAATCATCTTCTAATCCTTTCACCGACTTCCTGTTTACGTCGACGACTCGGGGAACGTTTCTCAAAAAGTCTTAAAAATGCCTAAATGGGATTCATTATAATTAAAGTTCCTTTGTTTTCTAAGTTAAAGCGCACCTTTCATGGTTTTTAAACGTGTCAGATTTTGTCTTAAAGCGCTCATACGAAAGATTTACGTGCAAAAAGGTCAAAAAAACACTTTAACGTGCTCATCATTTAAACTGCAGCATTACATTTCCCCCACCCCCCCACCCAGTGTCACAAACGACTCCTTAAATGATCCGTTCTAAACTCCTCCTTTCAGAGAGCATACTCTGCTCTGATTGGTCTACCGTTGTCAGCGTGTTTCAAAAAGGAAACGCCCACTGCCGTAACGAGTTTCAGCTCCGTCTGTCAGTGAGCAGGTGATGAAGACCAGAGGCGGGGCTTTTTATTACGGACCTACCTAGGTTAGTACAGGAAGTAAAGTCTGGAATCACTTAACGACTCGATTCGGCCGTTCAGAATCGATTCCTTCTTTTAGGGAGTCGATAACTCTTTGCAGACAAAGAAACGTTGCAGACTTTTTGAAAGTCTACATGAGAGGTAATGTTTGAAAAAGCCTAATAGGTGCACTTTAAAGGCGCCTTATAGGGTTAATAGCTGCTATACTACAACATGAAAAGTGACTTAAAAGAACGATGTGTCGTAACTGCGTAGTGTGTATCGTATTCATGCTCACCACTGTAGCTTTGACTCGGTCTTCTGTGTTGTAAGTGCATTTTGTCAGAAGCACATCACCCTGAGAGAGAGAGAGAGAGAGAGAGAGAGAGAGAGAGAGCACAATCTTGTGATCAGCTGCTATTTGTAGTTGGAAATGTAAAAGCGGCTCGGTGTTTGGCAGGTCAGAGTGAAACTGGCGGCTCTCGCTGTGTGTGTGGGAGCTGATATTGACAGTCTAAATGCAGCAGATCTGTTCTTTTGTTAGTGGCTTGTTGCCTCCAGGCTTTTCCTGTGATGTCTGCGTTATCGCCGTTTTGTTTTTGGTTTTTTTCTTTCCCGGATAAATACAAGTCCTGTTTTAGCTGTGCTGGCGTGGAGAACTTACTGGCAGAACAGTCACCATCTTCCTGAGGATGCGGATGATCTGAGAGAGAGAGAGAGAGAGAGAGAGAGAGAGAGAGAGAGAGAGAGAGAGAAGTGTTAGTGCTGAATAAATATAATCTAGCACCTTCTTTCTCAAATTTGAAGAAACTTGATCATATTCAACGTTCTGTAGGACGTGTGGGGTCGTGCCGTGCCGTGAGCAACCATCAGGGATATATTTATATTTGAGAGTGTGTGTGTGTGTGTGTTTAAGCGTGTTCTACCTGATAGTGTGTGCTGAAGTGTTTGTCCTCCTGCACCACCTCCACCTCTCTGCCTCCTCTCACCAGCACGGTGCGGACGCCTCGGCCCGCCAGGTGTGTGTGCAGCTGAGACGCAAAAATATGGATCCCTCCAGGAGGCAGCGCCTGTAGGGGACGAGTGGGAGTGAACACACACACACACACACACACACACACACACACACACACACACGTTATCCAGGAATACACAGCACTTCAGCACACTGGTGTTCGGTTCTCTCGAGCAATTTACAGGTTCTACATGTGCACACACACACACACACACACACTTTCTTTGATTTAATGCGTTTCACTATAATCATATATATTTGTAAAGTCTTGATTTGATGTGACATGTTTTACAGCAAGGTTCGAGAACACCTGATCTACAACTATGATTGAACTTTTTGACATTTGATTCGTTGAAAATGATCGATTCAAACGAATCGACTCAGTATAATGAATCAAACTTTCAGCAACAAAAGCTAATCTCTCGAATTAGTTAGCTGAACACATGCGCACACGTAAGATGAAGCACAAACGACGTTCGAGGTTCTAGATGGTTCTGGAGTGCGTACCGTGCGTGTGCACTCGGCAGTGCAGTAGCCCGTGAGATGGAACGTGTGCTGGTGAGGAGGGATGGCCATGACGGGCGTGTAGACCAAACCGAGCTCCATGATCCCGGCGTCGAAGCGCCTCAGAGACGGAGTGAACCACAGACGGATACCCGAGGAGTCACGACGCCCTGGAACACAAACACAATTCTGTGAGTATAGCTGACACACAGACCCCGATACTGCAACAGAACCGCTGTAGTGATTCAGTTCATTTAATAAACATTGTAGTTTCTATACTGTATATAACAATGATGCTTAGCTACACATCTAGATAACCGCTGGTACACTAACTCTCATCACTCACAGGTGTCTGAGTAACCGAGATCCGATTTACATCCTCATGTTCTCGCTGATTTATTCAACAGCAGCACCCCGATGAATGAAGTATATTCCCACTTATATTTTAATTGTTTTTAGTGCACCTGGGTGACTCGGAACAGGAAATTGTTCGACCATGACTTCCTGTTTCACAGGGGTATAAATATGAGGTGTAACACAGGCCAAATTCCCTTAGTCATTCATAACGATGGGTAAGAGCGAGGAATACAGCTGTGATGTGCGGCAAAAGGTTGTTGAGCTTCACACAATGGGGCGTGTCTATAAGAAAATAGCACAAGCATTGAAAACGCCCATTTCCACCATCAGGGCAATAATTAAGAAGTTCCAGTCCACTGGAAATGTTATGAATCCACCTGGAATTGGACGTGTGTCTATATCGTCTCAACACGCTGTGAAGAGGACGGTTCGAGTGGACAAAACATCTCCAAGGATCACAGCTGGAGAACTGCAGAAGTTAGTTGTGTCTTGGGGTCAGAAAGTCTCCAAAACTACAATCTGAATCACCTACATCACCACAAGCTGTTTGGAAGGGGTTCAGGAAAAAAGCCTCTACTCTCATCCAAAAACAAACTCGAGCGTCTTCAGTGTGCCGACACTACTGGAACTTCAAATGGGATCGGGTTCTATGGTCAGATGAAACAAGAATAGAGCTTTTTGGTAATAAACACCAGAGGTGGTTTTGGAGCACACAGAGAGGTAGCCGTATGGAAAAGTCCCTCATGCCCACGGTTAAATATGGAGGTGGATCTTTAATGTTTTGGGGCTGTTTTTCTGCCAGAGGACCTGGACATTGTGTTAGGATACATGGCATCATGGACTCGATCAAATATCAACAGAGATTAAATGAAAACCTGACTGCCTCTGCCAGAAAGCTTCAAATGGGCCGTGGTTGGATCTTCCAGCAGGACGATGATCCAAAACATCATCAAAATCAACACAGAAATGGTTTACTGACCACAAAATCAAGATCCTGCCCTGACCATCCCAGTCCCCTGACCTGAACCCCATAGAAAACCTGTGGGGTGAACTGAAGAGGAGAGTCCACCAGCGTGGACC
>NC_071270.1:28570051-28580154 GCF_023375685.1 Ictalurus furcatus
TATATATATATATATATATATATATATATATATATATATATATATATATATATATATATATATATATATATATAAGCATATGATTTGCATAAAACTTGAGATTCTCAGCGTATGGATTTAATATGACTGATATGATCACATACAAGAAGGTAACAAGCCTCGAGAGCCACGATTTGATTCCCCTCTAATGATGCGTTTCCTTTTGAAACAGGAAGTGAAGGCAGAGTGCTGTCGTGTCGTGTGAAGTGCTTGATTGATCAAGCCACGCCCCTACCCAATCGAAACATGATATAAGAGATGATCGTGTCGAGGTCACGCGTCAGCGCCGCCGATGGTGACAGAGAGCCGCAGGGACGTCTTGACGTGTGTGAGTGGAATATAAAATGGCGAATAACGACGGAATCACGTTCTCCAACAGTCTGAGGAACCGGCAATCCGGTACCGAACAGCCCCGAGTCGGTAAAACCCTCCTCTGAAAAGTCACATGACCGCTAATTTGCACAAACTCCGCCCTCTTCCATACGAACACGTACTCTCAGCTGGAAAAGGGAAGAGTGCAGGACGAGCTGCTAGGGTAGAGAAAGACACGCCCCCAGGGGCGGGGCGTAAACCTTTTGAAGAGAATTTATCGGACGAATACGACACTAGTTCAGCATGAGTCATTCGCATTTTTTACTTGAACTGTAAAATTAAAAATCATCCAAACGATTTTTGGTCATTTCTTACCTGGATATGTTATCGTTTCAGGGTCGGGAACGTTCAGAGACAGGTATGAAAAGCTCTTAAACAGCAGTTTGGATTTCAGGGGAACTTTAATCGAGGGAAAGGAACAGATGCGCAGATGATACTGTATCTCGTGTCGATGTTTGAGTTACACATGAACATGTTTCCCAGTACATGAGCCACAATCTGCTTTAATCTGCAAGTACATAATGGCATTTTCGAGACAGCCTGGCCTCCTCCTCAGGCTGTGTGTGTGTGTGTGTGTGTGTACGTGTGCATCCGAGTGGCCCAATTTAATTTCAGCCTCCACTCATTCCGCCTAGTCATGCTGTCCAGCCCACACACACATCATCATCTTCTTCATCTTCTTCTTCATCATCTTCATGAAGAACTCTTTAAACATCATGCTGGACCTTTTTAGTGCTAGGCCTTTTATTTGGATTAAAAGGCGTGACCTTGATATTAATATACCCGGATGCTTCAGGATGAGGAGGACACAGTGTTTCTGATATCACGGTTGCCATGTTGGCACATTTCCATCAAAATTGGGCTACTTTTTCCTTTACTAATACGGAGGGTTATTTTCTAATGCAATTTTTGTTTTTGCAGACAAATTGGTGCGCTGGTTATTTAATACAATATTATATAGTAATAATAATAATAATAATCTTGTTAGTAATGTATGTGGATAGTGATTATAATTTAAATCAGAAAAGGGTGAAAAATGGGTTAAAGAAAGTCTACGAAATAAAACTAGTACATGATGTTAATTGTATAAATGTGCTTGCTGTGCATCAGTATATTGTTTTACACATTTTACAGGTTTTTGTTATTTTTAAGAATATATTATGTGATAAATTTAGGACGTCGGTGTTTAACCCACACTCATAAACCATTCATTTAAGGCTGTTTTTTTAGAAATATATAATGTATATATATATATATATAAAAGAAATTCTTTCACAACATATTTTTAAGACATTCATTTTGGATGGTCAGGGGAAAAACTGTTCCTTCTTCAAAATGGTTCTAGGAACCTTTTCTGTAGGATTCTACATAGAACCGGTTTCTCAAAGAACCACTAAATGAACCTCTAAAAATGAAATGATTATGATTTGAGCTTCTAACAAACGCATTATATAAAATTATAAAAACCTAACCATCTCCTGATGTCCTCCACCTACACACTTGCTCTCACCCCAAAGTAGGACTTGTGCCCATCGTTCCACAGAAGCACTAGGTCGGCGTCGGTGGGTTCCCCGCGGTCCGACATGCCCAGCAGGAGACCATGGCGCAGCTCCTTGGCTCGGAGCTCCATGTACACCTCCTGCTTGGCGTAACTGATGTTCCAGTAGAGCTCCAGCTGCCCGGCGGGATCCAGTGGGACGTGGTAGGGTAAGGAAGGTCTCGAGGGGTCGTCTGGAGACGAAGATGAAGACGGAGACAAAGATGGGGATGAAGCGTGGTACGGTGCAACCAGGAGGACCACCAGGGCAACGAGCAGGATCGCGTAGATCAGCGTGACATCCTGCAGACGCAGGTCCTTGTTTAACAGACGCATCACTCCGTCTTTTTAAAGGTGGTTCAGAATTTTAATCTTAAAACGTCTTTTAAGATGGTCCGGGATGGGTTTCAGACGTCTCAAGACGTCTCACGACCTTCGTCAGGTCTTCTAGAAAGATATTTTATCTCCAATATGCTCAGCAGTTGATGTTGTTACCCAAGCTTTTCCTTTTCACTCGATTTCTTCTAACCTTCTTCAGTACCGCCGTCTCCTCTCTGTGCAGGTCCGTCCCTCTGTCCAGCGTTGGATCTGTTCTGGATCTGCTCGACCTCTCTCTCCTCCCCAGGCTCTGGCTTTTAAGAGCATGACCCAGTGACAGGCTCTACTTTATTCTGGCTAATTATGTTAGTTCGCTTAACCAAAATTCAATTGTTTATTTAGCCTCTGGCCAAACTTGTTTCTTTCCCCTCTTTTATTTTTTTCCCCCCCAAAACATCTGCTGACGAGTTGCACCGGTTTCCTCCCGCACCAGGAGTGCACGAATTGTGATATTTGTAAAACAAAACACATTTAACTCAACTTAAATTGGTTTACATAGATTGTTGGTTAATTGTGAATCACTAATATTCCAGTTGTAGTCGTGTTTAATAAAAGCTTTATTGATCATTTTCACCAGGGTCAAGCTCATAAACCAACCACCAGGCTTCCATTATGCTGCCTCGTTTATTGTTATTAAAGTCTGCGGTGTCGCCTGTGGTTCTCCGGGAAACTAGGAAGTGTTCGACACCAGAGTCGAGCCGAATCCTGGCGCCAATCTTCTATCAGAGGGACCCAAATGTTCGTACCTAAGCTGGTTTGCGACTTCTTAATTGCACGATAAAACGCCACGGAGTCATGTTACCCATGGTGCTCCCGGAAGCCAAATGTCACTAATTACTGGATGTACAAGCCAAGTAAGTGCTTTTTTAATACCCGTATTTTGATTGGCCGTCATCGTTGCATCTGTTTTTACACACTTGGCAGGTGATGGCGCAGTCTCCGCTCAGACACTTCATCCTCGCATCAGAACATCTTTTTTTCATGCTCGAAGCTCTCTGTTACGGCGATGCTTCACGACAGGAGCCTTGAACCTTTCACTTGCCTGGGAAGGAATTAAAAGAGTATCATGACAAAACCCTGTCGAAGTGGTGTGATAGACAGAGCCTCCTCCTGTGCTGAAGGCCCGAAGGCACGGTGACACACGACTGCAGCTGTCGATGGTGTCGTTTCAATCAGGGAGGCATGGACAGCTTGTTTATGATGGGGGGGGGGGCTAAAGGTTACGTCCCTAGGGCTATGGAGTGTGCTGGGGAGATGGATGGATGGATGGATGAACGGGTGGAGGAGGGGATACAAACAGAGAGGGAGAGAGACAGAAGAGCAGACCCTGGTAATAAAATTAAAGCCTAAGGCAGGAAGTGAGACGTGATTTTGTTCTCCTGGTTAGAGCACTTTACCATCGTTTGTATGACAATCCTCTAACAAAATCTCCACAGAGAAGCTTTACAAGAATAAATGTTTATGTGACGTTTACGGAAGGAGTCTCCAGTGTCAGTGTGAAGCTGTAACATGAGGTTTTTCTGACATCTTCAGGACAGAGGAGTTTATAGAGTTTAGAGCCGCGAGTGTTTTTTTTTGTCTTCTTAGCTGTTTATAGCTGTAAGTAAGGAATGAACTTGTTTCGTGGACATTCGCTGTACCCACAGATGGATAAAAGGATGCTCTGTCATTCTTTAACGAGTGAAAAGTTAACATCCACCTGACGCTCATCCGTCAGCTCTCAACCCGTGATGCGCTGGAGCTACGCAGGGACCGCCTCCTTCAAAAAAATAACAATAAATAAATGTATAAATAAATAAGTATGGAAATAAATACATGCGGGAATAAATAAATATAAAAATATAAAGAATAAATAAAAGTTTAAAAAGAATACACGTAAATAAATAAATAAATAAATACAGGAAATAATAAGTGAAGGAAAAAAGTCATACAAAAACAAATATGGGATTAAATTTAATTTTAAAATGAATTATATTTGTTTTATCGAGTCATTTATTCCTTTATTTATTTTCCTATTATTACTTTATTTATTTATTTATTTATTTATTTATGATTTCTGCAGGATTGGTCCTCCATGAACTGCTAGCTAACACAAGCCAGCTTGATTAACCCGTCGTCGGGAAATCAATCACCAAAACAGTAGCTTTTGGAATCAATTTAAACATAATAATAATAATAATAATAATAATAATAATAATAAGAGTAACCAGCTCTAACCGCGCTCTCACCACAGGCAGCCATTTAGAATTTTAAAATTAGTGACGAGTCGTTCGTGTGCGAGTCAGTTCATTGATTCGGCACTTTAAGGTGGACACTGGGAGCCGAATCACAGTTCTGAAGAATCGATTCGGTGGGATTGAGAATGGGAGACAGGAACGTGTTCATACTGCAGTAAGTAATAATAGTCTGGAGTAATTTATGAGAGAAAATTGAACGGATCCGTGCGTTCAGGGCTGTCAGGGGTTTCACCTCACAGCCTTCTGGTCACTGAAAGTCTTAGAAAACCCAAAGAACTGGAACTGTGCTTCTCCTATTAGTCACCAATCCAGTACCGATCCGGTACCAATCCAGTACCAGTGAGGCAGTTTAGATAAAACTGCTCAAGACTAGCACCAATATGATGTAATGTTAAGTATGATATAAGACCACACAAAAGCGGAGGTCCTTAAACAAACCAAGGTTGTCCTGAAAGTTCTGAGATAAATGGAGAGGAACAAAGCAGTGGACAGGCAGCGCCAACAGGAAGTCATGATGAGGTGCACAAAGCAGTTCTGACGCTGTTCGTCTGTATATAGACTCGTGCTGGACGGCTTTGCACACTTTATACCCAAAAAGAAAAAGACAAGAGGGAGAGTCACACAGTCCTGAGGCTCACACTGACATTATTCAGCCTGGAACACACACACACACACACACACACACACACACACACACAGTGATATAAACTGCAGAGTCTATTTATACATCCATGTAGAATTTAGCACTTTTTGCACACACAGAACACACTTATTAACCATGAGCATGAGTCACCGATACGGAGCGATCACATCCCGCTCCACGGCTCATTCATCATCGTCTGGGAATGACGGCGTCACTCCAGGTTTTTTAAAGCAAACCCACCTACGCTACTCAGTCAGGCTAGTTACAGGAAAGAGAGCGGCCGTCTGGTTGGAGAGTAAAGCCTTACAAACAGAGCCGGTTGACGGAGGGACGAGTGGAAGGATGAGAGGGAGAGAAATAGCCTCACTTCCACCCATCTCCCTCCATCCATGAATAATTCAGAGCCGTGTCACTACCACACAGACCAATCTCAGCTTCTTACTATCTGTAGGCTTAATAATTGATGTGAAAGAAAAACAGCTTTCCACTTTTATTTCAACTTCTTCCCTCCCCCCCCCCGATGAGTCAGAGAGGGAGGGGAGGGGAAGGGAGGAAGGAAGAAAGGAAGAAAGAAAGGAAATGTGGGAGGAGGGAAACGGATGGAAAGTTCAAGATGGATGGGGAATCAGAAAAGGATGGGCAGATGGGAAATTAGAAATGCAAGAAATGCAGGGATAAAAAATAAAAAAAAAACAGAAAAAGAAATGAAAGGACTGAAAGGGGAGGAGAAAAATAAAGAAGGGATGGAAGCACTGCAAGGACCGAAGGGATGAAGTCATTAAAAAGGGGACGTTGAAATGGATAGAAAGGGAATGAAAGATGAAGATGAGAAAAGGATGAGAAACGGATAGCAGAGGGACGAAAGGACGGAAAGGAATGGAGGGATGGGAGAATAGAAGAAGGGTGGAGAGATTAAGTCATAAATAAAAGGGAAGCATGAAAGAATGAAAAGGGACGTGAAGATGAAAATGAAAAAAAGGTTGAGAAGACAGCAAGGAGTAAATGGATGAGAACACAGAAGGGGGACGGAGGGATGGAAAACAGGACGGAAAGGGGAAAGGGGAAATGAAAGGGGATGAAAGGACAGACGCATGGAAGGAAGCGGAAGGAGAAATGGATGGGCAGAAGAGAAATTGGAACGAGGGATAGAACATAGGGTGATGAAAGGACAGAAAATCCTGGAGGGATGAGTAAATAAAAAAAGGGTTGGAAGCACAGAAAGGGGTGAAGAGATGAAGGAATAAAAAAAAAAAAAGAAGAGATGCTGACATGGGGAGAAAAGAAGGGATTAAGGGATGGGAACATCAAAAGGGACGGAAAGACAGAATGTTGAAAAGGATGAGAAGATAGCAAGAAGTGACCAGATGGGAAACTGAAAGGGATGAGGACAAAGTAATAGAGTGGAGAAAAATGGAAGGATGGAAAAAGGGAAGAATGGAAAGACATGCGAGAGTAGACGAACGGGGGAAACGGAAAGCGCACGGAAGGAAGGAGAATGAGAAATAGATGGCTGGATAGGAAACTGAAAGGAGGCACACAAAACAGGGAGATGAACGGTGGAAAGAGATAGAGGGATGAGTCAATAAAAAAAAGCACAGAAAGGGAAGGACTGAGAGAAATCAGAACGGATGGACAGAGAGAAAGGAAGTGTGGGACAGGGAAAAACAAGTCCGATGAAGTGATGGAGGGATGAGGAGTCAAAGCAGAAAACAGAAAATAAAAAATTGGATGGAAAATAAAAAGAAACAGAAAGGAATAAACGGACGGGAGGGAAGAAGAGAAAGGAATTAGGAACCGTAGCATCTTGGGAAAACTATTCAGCGGCTAAAAATGTTTTCGCAGAGTTCTCCAACAAAAGCTTTTGATGACGCGTTAAATTAGAAAAAAGAACTTTTCCGACAAAAACACGCTTGTAAACGACCTCCAGCCTGCAGCTGCTCTCCTCTTCTCTCTCCTCCTTCTCATCCCTCGCTCCGAGGCTCAAAACCTCAATATTAACTTACGCTTTTATCTGACAGTTCCATCTTAATGTTTTGTTTACAAGTCTGAGAAAACGACACAAGATGTCATGTTAACCCTCGGGCACGATAACTTCATCCCATCATCATCATCCCATACAGGAGCTCTCTTTTAGACCCCGTACGGATAATTCTCCAAAACGCCGCTGTCCTGAAGATGTCGGAAACCTGTTACAGAAAAGTATTAACACCTTCTGACCAATCAGAATCCAGAATTCAACAGCGATGTGGCGTGAACGTCAGCGGTGGAAGAGAAAAACGACGGAGGGAGAGAAAATACGAAGGGATTTAAACACCAGTGTGAAAAGGTGAAGATAGAAGGTAGTGAACAGGGGACAGAGATGGAAAGAAATCGCAGGAAGTCAAGAGCTTTAGCCTTTTAGTTCCAGGTCCAGTATTTGTACGTTTCTGCTGATAATGTGGGCGGAGCTTGCTGGGCAGAACTGCAAATTTACAGAAAGACCGATCCGCCATTTTGTTTTATTTCAGAGCCGAAGCGTTTTTGTTCATACGTACACGCCGAGTTTAAAACCTTCACAAGAACGGGAAGCTTTCTAAAACAAGGTTCCTTTACCTTTCGAAAGGGAAACGTTTTGTTTTCAAATTAAACTCACCAAACTTTCTACACACGCGTACACATAAAGCGCAGTACTCTCACTCAGTGAGGATTTAATACGGAAATCCAGACCTCAGATGTTGCCTCGGATTTTGGCGCTATTCCAACGTTACGGGAGAGTTATGCACGCGGGGGCGGAGTTTGACTAAAACAGAGGCGTGTCTCGGTTACTGCGATTCTGCTGTTTGACTGAAAGCTGCAGTACTGAACTTTTCCCTCTCTATCGCCATCTCTGTTTGAAACATAAAATTGCAAGTTACCGGCGGAGTTGTTTTCTGCTTCTCCGTGGATGGATCTGATGGTTTGAGGTATACGTACGGGTCGTATATTAGCTCCAATACTTGACAACACAGGTGGCGGCGGGTACGGTTTTCTTAGAGTAGAGGTGAGTTTCTATCTCTTATAGCTAGCAGAAAATATGTTCAATTTACCACACTGACAGCAGCAAAACAAACAAACAAACAAACAAACAAACAAAACAACAACATAGGAAACTCGATACGTAGCTGAATCACACGAACAAGTGCACTAATGCTAGCTAGCTACCTACTGAGCCACTGAAATATCTGACTTGTTCAGCAGAAAAAAAAGCATCTCCACGTCAGTCTTCGATCCCTTCAGATCTCGGAGTTTTCTCCAGCTCTCAAAAGCCATGTTGATATTCGTTCTCGTTTTAGCACGGGCTCTGTCGTGTTCCCTTTTTGACTGCAGGCTCTCCGCGGTTCCAGGTTTCTTAGTCTTAACAACAGCTGGTTCCCCAGATGTCAGCGACGACTGCGTTCAGAACGATCCGGATTAACGCAGCCGTGTAGATGACAAGTTTCAGTTCTAAGCGACTGTTGTAAGAAAAGCTACAAACACTCCAACGTCCTCAGCCCCCGCTCACGCGATATAGTAGCCGGCTCTTCTTCTTCCTGTTTACGGACGTGACGTAACCACGCAAAGGCGAATGGCGGCACGAATTAACGTCAACTGACGTCTCCAGCGAAATCCGACCCGATAGCGCAGATTATAAATCGTTATTTTAAGCTTACCGTAGTGAATCGGAGTGAGGTAAGGAGACAGTTTTTGAACACTGATTTTTGACGTGCTCAATAACAGATTTCTGTTCGTTTTAACTAAAAAAAAAAGTTCAATACTGCAGCTTTAAGCACGCTGGTCTCGTGCGAGATCAGCTCGAGTGAGGAGCAGGGTTACGTCCGGCATCACTGTCTGACTGTTTGACTGTAAATTAGGCCAAAGGTGAAGGATCCAGGACACCCAGGGAAGTGTAATAAAAGCACCTACATCCCACACACACACACACACACACACACACACACACTACGATCTCATGAGTATCTCCTGGCTTCATTAAGTGGTGAAACGCGAGTTACTATGAGAGCACAGAGATATATAAAAAATCAAATGGCAGTAATAAGGAGATGCGCTGGACCATGTGCTATTTTATAATCTGCTGAATAATGAGAGCGGAAGCCATACTGTTAAATGAAACTGAAGTTGCTAATTAAATGGATGTTGATGAAGGAACACAGAGGAAGACGGGTCCAAACACAAACAACCGTCTCCACATGGCCGCCTTCCAAACAGTAAAGACGGATCAAGGGGCCGTGCGGTTGCTCCGTGTGTCCTAGACGCCGCTCATTAACATGCTGAGCGGCGGGGGCCGTGCAGATGGACCTGTACTCGTGTTGGCCTCCGTCCATCTCCAGATGGAGAGACGCGGAGTCCGTGCTCCATTATACAGTTCGTTTTATTGATATCAACTTCAGAGGGAAAACGCGATGTGTTTTTACTGCCGTATAAACATCGGGCGATCAAGTGTGTAAATGAGGGTGAGGAGGAACAAGAGAGCGGAGGAGAGCGGAGGAGAGAGAGGGAGAAAGAGAGAGAGAGAGGGAGAGAGAGAGAAGGAGAGAGAGAGAGGGAGGGAGAGAGGGAGAGGGAGAGAGAGAGAGGGAGAGAGAGAGAGGGAGAGAGAGAGAGAGAGGGAGAGAGGGAGAGAGAGAGGGGGGGAGAGAGAGAGGGGGAGAAGGAGAGAGAGAGAGGGGGGAGAGGGAGAGGGAGAGAGGGAGGGAGAGGGAGAAGGGGAGGGAGAGGGAGAGAGGGAGAGAGGGGAGAGAGGGAGAGGGAGAGTGAGGGGGAGAGAGGGAGAGGGAGAGTGGGGGGGAGGGGGGGAGAGGGAGAGGGAGAAGGGGAGAGAGAGAGAGGGAGAGGGAGAGAGAGAGGGGGGGAGAGAGAGAGAGAGGGGGAGAAGGAGAGA
>NC_071270.1:28581138-28658638 GCF_023375685.1 Ictalurus furcatus
AGAGAGAGAGAGAGAGCGAGCACCAGAGGAGAGTTATTTACGTCTCCGGTGTTGACTGTAAACTCTCTCCATCACGCAGTCAGACAGGAAACGGTCCTCGATGAGAAATGGAGACGTGACTTACGGAGCATTTTACTGAGCTTCATAACAGCAGTCTTGACTCCTGGGCTGTGATTGGTCAGAAGGTGGTGATTAATTCTCTATAACAGCAGCGCAGTAGGGACGGCAGCGCAGGGTCTTACACGTTATCGTTTCTATAGCAACAGCTCGTTTACAAGGACGTGTACAGAACCCGCTCCACATAAACAAATACATTTTTAAAAAAGTGTGGAATCAATGACATGTAAGATGATTGATGAAGATTGATATGTTTATTCTTTGCGGCTTCGAGGTTTCTGCATCGTTGTTTTTGCTTTATTAACTATAAGAGAGGGAATAAAGAGAGAGAATAAAGAGAGGGAATAAAGAGAGAGAATAAAGAGAGAGAATAAAGAGAGGGAATAAAGAGAGAGAATAAAGAGAGAGAGAATAAAGAGAGAGAATAAAGAGAGAGAGAATAAAGAGAGAGAGAATAAAGAGAGAATAAAGAGAGAGGGAATAAAGAAAGAATAAAGAGAGGGAATAAAGAGAGGGAATAAAGAGAGGGAATAAAGAGAGGGAATAAAGAGAGAGAATAAAGAGAGAGAATAAAGAGAGAGAATAAAGAGAGGGAATAAAGAGAGAGAATAAAGAGAGAGAATAAAGAGAGAGAATAAAGAGAGAGAATAAAGAGAGGGAATAAAGAGAGAGAGAATAAAGAGAGAATAAAGAGAGAGGGAATAAAGAAAGAATAAAGAGAGGGAATAAAGAGAGAATAAAGAGAGGGAATAAAGAGAGGGAATAAAGAGAAGGAATAAAGAGAGAATAAAGAGAGGGAATAAAGAGAGGGAATAAAGAGAGAATAAAGAGAGGGAATAAAGAGAGAATAAAGAGAGGGAATAAAGAGAGGGAATAAAGAGAGGGAATAAAGAGAGAGAATAAAGAGAGAATAAAGAGAGAATAAAGAGAGGGAATAAAGAGAGAGAATAAAGAGAGGGAATAAAGAGAGAGAATAAAGAAAGAGAATAAAGAGAGAGAATAAAGAGAGAATAAAGAGAGGGAATAAAGAGAGAGAATAAAGAGAAAGAATAAAGAGAGGGAATAAAGAGAGAGAATAAAGAGAGAATAAAGAGAGAGAATAAAGAGAGAGAATAAAGAGAGAGAATAAAGAGAGAGAGAATAAAGAGAGAGAATAAAGAGAGAGAATAAAGAGAGAGAGAGAATAAAGAGAGGGAATAAAGAGAGAGAGAGAATAAAGAGAGGGAATAAAGAGAGAATAAAGAGAGAATAAAGAGAGAGAGAATAAAGAGAGAGAATAAAGAGAGAGAATAAAGAGAGAGAGAGAATAAAGAGAGAGAATAAAGAGAGAGAATAAAGAGAGAGAATAAAGAGAGAGAGAGAATAAAGAGAGGGAATAAAGAGAGAGAATAAAGAGAGAGAATAAAGAGAGAGAATAAAGAGAGAGAGAGAATAAAGAGAGAGAATAAAGAGAGAGAGAGAATAAAGAGAGAGAATAAAGAGAGAGAGAATAAAGAGAGGGAATAAAGAGAGAGAGAATAAAGAGAGAGAATAAAGAGAGAGAATAAAGAGAGAGAGAATAAAGAGAGGAGTGGTTAGTGAACGAGTGTCTATAGCTGCTATAACGTAAGCGAGAAAAGGAACTAACCTGTTTCGCCTACACTCCACAACATTAACTGTAACTATTAAAGGATAAAAAGTATGTTGTGACGTTCTTTAATAAATAAATAAGTCAAGCTGCTGTGGAATAAGAGGAATAAAACATTTAGGGATGTGCTGTTATAGGACAATAATTAACTTTGGGGTTATAACAATAACTCGGCTTCTAAAGATTAACGCTCATCGTTTCCACACACACACACACACTCTCACACACACTCTCACACACACACACTCTCTCTCACACACACACACACACACACACACACACACACACACTCCCGGTGTATTAATCGTCTTTTGACCTTCATCACGGTCAGTTTCTAATTGTCCTGTTGGAGATGATTTGTGGACCGTTTAAAACCCCAACAACACTGCTGTAGCTGATCCACCCACTCACTCACACACACACACACACACACACACACACACACACACAAATACGCACAACGATGTCTGGGTCACTTCTGTACTGAAAATAATCCACCACACTCCCATCTCTGTTCAGTAACGCGTGTATGATCATTTCTTTCCAGTGATGGATGGGGTTAGAGGGGTGCCAGAATTTTTGCACAGAACACCGCATGGGCAATGTGTAATTATACAACTGTAAAGATAAACTCGTGGCTGCTGTAAATATTTAACTAGTTACATCACTGCTCCATATCTTCCAGGTGAGCGTGGAGGAGTTGCCATGACAACCGCGTTGCGAAGTATCACGGTAGCCGGGAAATTGCAAAGTGTGTGTGTGTGCGCGCGCGCACTTGCTTCGATATATGATAACGGAGAGTCGGTGCGCGTGATCAGACGGTGTGACCGCGCAGCACAACAGGTTGCCAGATTGATGTAATTTATACATTTTTGGTCATTACAGGCAGAAATTAACCCGAATTCACTTTTCTTCCTTTCTAAACTCACAGTTTGTCTATTTCCGCTCATTTTTTATAACTTGACTAATAATTTGACATAAAATAAGGTGACAGCAGGCATTTCCAGCACGTGACAGGACAGATCTCAGTCTATCTGTTCTGAAATGTACACGTGTGTTTCCAGTGAGGTTGGTGGTGATATTACAAAGTTACAAAGCATTCTGGGGGGAAAAAAAGAATAACGGATTAAAAAATTCACCTCGTTCACATTGATTACTTCACACATCCTGCTGATCGAAGGGGCGTGTCACTCTGCGTGATCACCTGACTGACACGACTCTCACTGATGAGCAGTATCTACAGTACAGTCTGGGCTAGAAAGAAATCAGCCCCAGGTGAAAAAAAAAGGGGTGGTGAGGGAATGGTGTACATGAGAATAGGAACCGACATGTTTTTGTGTGTAACTATAAATGGATAAAAGTACGATGATTTGGTCCTTCCTAAAATGGAAATTCCCGATTAGCAAATCATTGGAAAATTGTGGTGTGGTGTAAGAGGAATAAAGCGCTTAGGGACATACCGTTCGAGGATAATAATAGGCTAAACGTCAGGGTGGGAACAGCAACTCAGCTTTGTTGTTGGTTTATTCAACAACTTATTTTCTCATGAGTCGATTTATTTATATATATATATTTTTTCCTTGGGTTATAATTTCGAGTTCACTGTGGGAGGAGTTTAAATCTCTGTAAAAACATGCGCCACAATCTGGCAACCCAGCCCTGGTGTGTGATTTATTTATTTATTTCTTCTCCTCTGTTGCGACTCAAGGCTTTGGCTTGTGTCGAGTCCGGACGCAGAGGCTCATAAGCGGCTCATAAGCAGCTCATAAGCAGCTCATAAGCACATCTGTTCCTCTGCTCGGCGCGTTATTAAGTTTCTCAGAGCGCTTCTAACCGCAGCCGGAGCTCCAGAGAGACGGTGGATGTTAAACCCGACTGCTGATTCATTTCTGACATTCATCTGAACACGCAGTAGGTCCACGGACCTCGCCGTCGTCCTGTGCCTCGTTTCCCCCTGATGTTGAAGTCATCGTGTGCGGCTCTTGATGAAAATTTCCCCGACAGTTCTCCCGGGTAGAGAAACGACACCGCCGCGGCTTTCATGGCGCTCAGTTCTCCATGAGTCCTCATTTCTGATTTCATCCATGATCCGGATGAGCTTCTCCAAAGCCGCTGCTTCTTCATGCATGTGATCTGATTCATTCCACCGCTGCTGAAGGTAAGTTCAATACCTGTTTATTTAAGTCGGGTTTTTATTTATTTATTTATTTATTTTTTAACTTGCCCGGTTTTCAGTTTGCGCACGTAGTCAAGCGTAGTTTTTCTGCATTTCTGCGCGGAAAAGAATAAATCCGCACAGTTCCGAGTGTTTATTACCACCACAGTCAGTTCCACCTGGACATAAACAAACACTGATATAATTCAGGAGTGACATTTCTCATGCGTATTCTCCATCCTCAGCTGTAAGGTTATTGCCGCGCCTCTGAATCCACTCCACTCCACTCCACAGCCTGGAAGCTCATTCACACTGTGCTGAGCTGTTTAATTTACAGGAAACAGACCTGGAGCTGCAGTCTCACTCTCACTCCGACCCGACCATTTTTCTCTCTAGATCTGGTCTGGATCATTCTTTATAGGACGAGCTCTAGATGTGCTCTGTCCGTGGTGCTGAAGTTTGGTGATGACTGTTAGACCTTGAAGTGACTTCCGGTTTGTTCTTGGAATTGCAAAGCCATGCGAATGGAAACTCAAGTGCATTCGTCATATCTTCGAAGGACGGTGAACGCATTTTCTCTCTGTGCATTCAGTATATTCAAAATTATGCAATGGATCACAGAAATGATTCGTTATTCGCACACGCCTACTTCTGTACATCCCTCTGCAAAATTAATGCAAGTTAACGCTAATTTCCAAGTCCAAAATATTTACAAGTTTTGTCAGTTGGGAACGCACGGCCATTTTGAATGAAATATTCATAAATAAGCATTAAAATAGGAAATTCCTGAGCTTGGAAATGTGCAAATATCTGTACACTGGATTTAATCTCTGTGATTAGTCGGCGAGATTCGACCAGACGTTTGCATGATTTTGTACTTTTATTTATTTGATTTTTTACACTTGACCCCCTGAAAGATTCGAGGTTCGTGAAGTTCGTCATCCGTACAAACTTCCCTGTACGGAGAAGTTCTTAGTGCGCACGTTCTCACGGCAGCGTGGGGGAAGAGTCAGTGGGGTTAGGGTTAGGGTTAAAAGGTAAAGCAGACGTGACGTGATGTTCCTGTGTTTTTCGAATCGGAAAAAGTTCAGGATGCCTTTATGGAACACGGGAGAACGGATTTTAAAAGCTGTTCGTGTTCCAAAATGTATCAGGAGCTAAAATAATCATTTCCTAACAATTCGAACATCAGAAGCAAAGTTTATAAAGCCTCCATGAAAAGGTTCAAGCTGAGGAAAGCGCTTTCTCTTAAGAAAAATACTCTACATGTGAAATGTGATTTTAGTCGTTCTGTAGAAGAAACACCAGAACACTAAACACAGAAGCCTTCATGACACCTTCATTTCCCATAATCCTCAGTGAGGGTCGAGCTTCTCGGTTCCAGCGGGCTGATGCTGAAAAGGGGGAAGGGCATTTCTTAAATAATTACATTAACGAATTCTGCTTTTCCTCCCCCATCACTTTCTCTACTTCTCCACACCCTCCACCCTCCCCCTCAGCCTCTCTCTCTCTCTCTCACACACACACACACACACACACACACACACACACACACACTCACATATATACACACACACACACACACACACACACACACACACACGCGTACGCATACAAATCGTGTTTTGCCTGCGTTCTGAGGAATGACGTTACAATTTTTAGACTTTAATCTCTGTTTATCTAAAGGTCACTTCCCAATCCTCACTCTCAGGCCCCGCCCCCTTTTCTGGTCAGCAATTCACTCAGTGTAAATCAGTGATTCTGATGAATAATTCTCTCAGAGCAGAAATGAAACTCTTTTATTCCACGGTTCAGACCTCCTCTCTCTCCACTGAGAGCGTGTGATGTGAATTCGATACACGACCAACGATCTGATGTATGAAAGAGGATTTTAAAAACTGCCACGAGTGGATATGAGGTCATTCAGAACTATTTCCGTATCAGATGATGCGATACGGGATTCTGTGTGTAAACAGTTTAGGATTAATTTAAGCCACGCCTACGTGCTCTGCTGGGTTTATGAGGCATCGAGGCCACACCTCTCTCTACGGCTGCTTTGGGGACGGACGGACACAAAGACCACACCTCCGTTCTCGAGTAGCACTGACGAATAGAAACTGAAACTGACATGCACAGAGGCCACGCCTCCTTCCTCTGTTGGACATAGAGATAGGCCACACCTCCTTCCTGTATTGTATCCAACACACACAGAGGGGAGGCCACACCTTGTCCTTTACAGGGTTCGATGGGCAGAAACCACAACTCTTTCACAAGACAAACTGACTGAATATGAGGCAGAGAGGCCACGCCCCCTTGACTGGAACAGACAAAGAGACCACTTTGGCCACGCCTCTTTTACTGAGACTGTGACAATGGGCACACCTCCTTGCTCTATTGGGACTGAGGCACAGGCCACACCTTCTTCCATTAGCAGGACTAGGAGGCACAGAGGCCACACCTTCTTCCTTTAGTGGCTCAAAGGCCACGCCTCCTTCATGACCACAAATGCAACATGAAAGCATTTAATTCCTGATGGGAGATTACAAGCTAATAAACAAATGAAGTCAGTTTACATATTCCCACTACTTTTTATTCTGCCACGCCCCTTTCTTTTGATATAGAGCCTGCAAATAGCTAAGCCCCACCCACTGAACCAGGCATGTCCCTTGCAGTCTACTCCTCCTCGGCCTCCTCCTTGTCTTCTTCCACCCACAGCATGTTTCTGAATCCTACACACACACACACACACACACACACACACCCCCTATTCCCACCCACACTGTTAGTGAAGCAGCTGTCATGCCTCCTCATCCAAGGGCATGTCACCCTCAGCGTCCGCCGGCGTGCCTGGACTGGAGAAACAACATGTCCGCTCCTGTTTCCCACGAGGACGTGCTGACACCAAGTGTTCGTTATCTCTCAGCTTTCATCTCCTGCATCTTACAGAGACTATTAAAGCAGCAGGCAGTTTTTTGGCCTGCATTCTGTTTCGCTTGTCCTAAACTGATAAATTAAATTGGTAACAGCGCCGGTGCTCCCTCAGCAATCGCCAACATCACAGCGTCGCATGCAGCTGGCGCGAGGAGGAAGTTCTCCACAGCAGGACACATCGCTTCATCACACAGCTTTACAGCCTCACATGTTCAGAGAGGAGCGACCACAAAGCTCATCGCTGCGCTGCTGGCAAACACACACACACACACACACACACACACACACACACACACACACGACAGTCTGCGAGATCTCATCACATTTTCTTGTCATTTCCACTACATACTGTAAGTGCCTCTACTGACTTTGCCTCTACTACTTTGGTTCCTCTTTCCACTGAACAGGAACATGTGGGCGGAGCTAGAAATGGTGCCGATCACTGATTGGTCTCTTTTAAAATCTCTTTATTCTTCCATCTTTAATAGGAATAAAATCCACCTTCAAATGAGAGACAAAACGTAGACGTGTGTGTAGTGGTGTGGTGAAGTGGAGTTACTGTCCTCACCCTGAAGCTGATTATTTTCCTCTAACAGCGCGTCCCCGCGTGTTTTATTCCTCTCACACCACAGCAACTCACCAACAATTTATTACTCATTAATAAAGAACAACACGTCATCCATTTATAGTTACATTTAATCTCCGTGAAATGAGTTAGTTCCCGTCGTCACTTACGTTATAGCAGCGATAAACACTCGCTCCCTCACCATCCCTCTCTTCTTTCTCTCTCTTGATTCTCTCTCGAAGTTAAAAACAGGGTGAGAAACAGTGAAGTGTAAGCTCTGTGATGAAGACGTGGGAAACTGAAAGTTCCAGCTTCTCCTCGGACTGTTACACAGCGCCGACACTGGAGACTCCTTCCTTTAATGTTATATTAACAGAAAGCTTCACCATATCAACAATTACACGCCTTTTGTAACGGGTTACGTGGAGCGTCCGCGGTACAGACCTCGTGACGAGCTGTTGCTATAGAAACGGTAAGGTATTAGAAAGCGTGCATTAATATAAACCTGCGCTAGTGTCAGAGCCGCTGTTCTGGAGAATCGATCCAGAATTCAGCAGCACTGTGGAGTAAATATAAATAACGCTTCAACACTTCAGCTCTCGGTCGTGCGTCTTCGCCACGCGAGTGGCGTCCGCGGCCCGGCGCCGTCGCAGGCCGTGAACGTGAACAGATTTGAACGGAGTTTGATACAAACATGTCTCTACACCGTCCACGCGTGAAGATGGATCTCCGTGCTGCGAGCGCTGATCCGGTATCTCCTCCCGCTATCACAGCCGCCACGGTCACATCCGTTCGGATCGAACCCGAGGGGCAGAGCTCCTGCATCAGCACTGCGAGCCTGAGAAGTTCGATCTGAATGACCGAGAGCCGGCTTTGTGTTTCGTCCACGCCGAAGGCAGACCGTTTCCGCAGGCGTGACGGTGGAACAACGCACCGAGATCCATTTCACACCGTCGGGCGTTTAGAGGAGACGACTGAGGGATGAGATCATCGTGTCGTGTTGCTGTTTTTGACTCCTGGGTTGTTTTCAGCGACTTTCTCAAGGTGGAAGATCATTTCAGCAGAAACGAATCAGACCGGAGCTTTCCACTGCGTTCCACTCAGGATGTAGATAAACGGTTCCTCGAGGAACCTTCACTGGATAGCTAAATGTTCTTAAAGGAATTTTCTGTAAAACAGCTCGGTCATGATTGCTATGTTCCAGCTTAGGCACATCATAAGACCATACGAATATAATATAATAGCGTTTTATGTTTAATACAACATCTGAAAAGTCACGTTTCCCTGCACATGTTATTAATAACGTTTTTATTTTTCCATTAAATTCGATCCACTTTCTGTTTCGGCGATAATAAACTAATAGCAGAAATAACGCAATTCTATTATTTCACATGGACTTCACGACGGAATGTTTGCCTGACGATATTTATGATAAATCATGCAACGATAACAGCTGATCCCGCCCACCAGAGTTGATTGACAGGTGACCTTACTACAGAATAAACCCGTAAGAAAAAACAGACGGAATGTAAACGTATATAAATGTATGTAATATAGGATTTACAACTTTATTTTGTATACTCGCTAGCTGAAAGAACGTTCTAGCAAACAATGCGTCCTAATAGCATCACACGTGTACATTTACTAATATCTACAAGCATCCTATAAGCACTACATACTTTTAAAGTAATATAAAAATGCACAACACACACACACACACACACACACACACACACACACTCCATTGATGAATACAAGACCCCAACAACATCTACATAAGAACAGAGTATCCCCTTTTGAATTTTGTATTGAAGTGCAACTCTATTTTTACTTTCCCAGTCTCTGTGGGCGCCGTGTGAGTGTGTGTGTGAGTGTGTGTGAGTGTGTGTGTGAGTGAGTGTGTGTGAGTGTGTGTGAGGCTCCGTTTTAGTCCACGTGCAGTAAAATATGTCCTCTGTTACCTCAGATATGAAAGATCAGAGCAGATAAAAGCTATCGCTCTGCTGTAAGCCAGCATGAATAAGGGTTTAGGCTCCAAAGACGGATTTTCTAAATCAGACGCTCTGCTGTCTGTCGTCTAGACGCCGTACTTGTGGACATTTTTGGATGAATTTGCATTCTGATGCCATTTAGTTTTTCCCCTCAAGCTTCCTAACAAATCCCCAACAGGAAGAAGGAAACGTGACGAAACGCTCAGAAGCTGTTTCTGTTGAAACTGTTGTGTACGTTAACGCGCGCGCTCTAATACGGTGCGTTCTCGTTTCTATAGCGACGGCTCGTTCACGGGGACCTGTACGGCGCACGCACCAATGATAATAATAAACAGGTTAAAGATAATAATTGATATGTGACGTGTAGGGAAGGAGTCTCCAGTGTCAGCGCTGTGGAACAGTCAGAGGTGAAGCTCTTCATCACAGAGGAGTTTACACTTCACTACTGTCTCTCGATTTCTGCAGGGGGTTCGTCTTATTAACTTAAAGAGAGAGAATAAAGAGAGAGAAAGAGAGAGAATAAAGAGAGGGAATAAAGAGAGAGAATAAAGAGAGGGAATAAAGAGAGAGAATAAAGAGAGAGAGGGAATAGAGAGAGAGAATAAAGAGAGAGGGAATAAAGAGAGAGAATAGAGAGAGAGAGAATAAAGAGAGGGAATAAAGAGAGAGAGAGAATAGAGAGAGGGAATAAAGAGAGAGAATAAAGAGAGAGGGAATAAAGAGAGGGAATAAAGAGAGAGAATAAAGAGAGAGAATAAAGAGAGAGAGGGAATAGAGAGAGAGAATAAAGAGAGAGGGAATAAAGAGAGAATAAAGAGAGAGAGGGAATAAAGAGAGAGAGAATAAAGAGCGAGAATAAAGAGAGGGAATAAAGAGAGAGAGGGAATAAAGAGAGAGGGAATAAAGAGAGAGGGAATAAAGAGAGGGAGAATAGAGAAAGGGAATAAAGATAGAGAGAATAAAGATAGGGAGAATAGAGAGAGGGAATAAAGAGAGAGAATAAAGAGAGAGGATAAAGAGAGAGGGAATAAAGAGAGGGAATAAAGAGAGAGAGGGAATAAAGAGAGAGGGAATAAAGAGAGAGGGAATTAAGAGAGGGAATAAAGAGAGAGGGAATAAAGAGAGAGGGAATAAAGAGAGAGGGAATAAAGAGAGGGAGAATAGAGAGAGGGAATAAAGAGAGAGAGAATAAAGATAGGGAGAATAGAGAGAGGGAATAAAGAGAGAGAATAAAGAGAGAGGATAAAGAGAGAGGGAATAAAGAGAGGGAATAAAGAGAGGGAATAAAGAGAGAGAGAAGAGAGAGAGAGAATAAAGAGAGGGAGAATAGAGAGGGAATAAAGAGAGAGAGAATAAAGAGAGGGAATAAAGAGAGAGAATAAAGAGAGGGAATAAAGAGAGAGAGAATAGAGAGAGAGAATAAAGAGAGAGAGAATAGAGAGAGAGAATAAAGAGAGAGAGAATAAAGAGAGGGAGAATAGAGAGAGAGGGAATAGAGAGAGGGAATAAAGAGAGAGGGAATAGAGAGAGGGAATAAAGAGAGAGAATAGAGAGAGAGAATAAAGAGAGGGAATAAAGAGAGAGAGAGAATAGAGAGAGAGAATAGAGAGAGGGAATAAAGAGAGGGAATAAAGAGAGAGAGAATAGAGAGAGAGAATAAAGAGAGGGAATAAAGAGAGAGAGAGAATAGAGAGAGGGAATAAAGAGAGAGAGAGAATAGAGAGAGGGAATAGAGAGAGGGAATAGAGAGAGGGAATAGAGAGAGGGAATAAAGAGAGAGGGAATAGAGAGAGGGAATAAAGAGAGAGAATAGAGAGAGAGAGAATAAAGAGAGGGAATAAAGAGAGAGAGAGAATAGAGAGAGAGAATAAAGAGAGGGAATAAAGAGAGAGAGAGAATAGAGAGAGGGAATAAAGAGAGAGAGAGAATAGAGAGAGAGAATAGAGAGAGGGAATAGAGAGAGGGAATAAAGAGAGAGGGAATAGAGAGAGGGAATAAAGAGAGAGAATAGAGAGAGAGAGAATAAAGAGAGGGAATAAAGAGAGAGAGAGAATAGAGAGAGGGAATAAAGAGAGGGATGGTGAGGGAGCGAGTGTTTATAGCAGCTATAATGTCAGTGAGAACAGGAACTCACTCGTTTTATGGAGGTTAAATGTAACTATAAATGGATAAAAAGCATGAGGTGTCATTCTTTATTAATAAAAGTTGTAAATGTGGGTAAGTTGCTGTGGTGTAAGAGAAATAAAACACTCAGGGACGTGCCGTTAGAGGAAAATAATCAACTCGCACGCGGTTATTATTTACATTTCGCCCGTCCTTAATGACGGTATTTTAGTTTTATTGGGTTTCTATCTCAAAGTCTTGCAGTACAGACGTCACATCATACTGCCCCCTTCAACCCTTCAACCCCTCAACCCTTCACACAGCTCAGCCTTTATGTCTCTTCTACTGGAAAACCATTACATTAAGAATCTTCTAGAATATTCTGTCCTGAGCGCTTTACGCCGTCACCAGTAACTGTAGTTTAGGACACGCAGAGACGCCTGGCTTTAGTCCGGATGTACACGTGCAGCGGTGCGAACGATTCCCACTGGACACCTCAGACCTGTTGTCATGGTGACGTGACATCATTTGTCATGTGGCGTGAAGGTGGCATGACCCGTGACCCGTGACCCGGCCATCGACGAACGGATTTCAGTCACGGTGAGAGACTCTCATCACACATCAGCACACAGAGCCCTGTTATCACTCAGCCTTAATGTCTTCACTACAGCAACGACTGGAAGCAACTATCTCACACACACACACACACACACACACACACACACACACACACACACACACACACACACAGAGGAAACGTGATTTATTGTCTTCCAGCCCCAGATCTCCAGCGTGTGCTGGTGTTGTGTAGGGAGTAAATCTGTGCCCGTGGTGTTTCTGCCCTCAGACGATGACGACTCGCTGATGAAGGACAACTTTATGACTGTCTGGTTCTCATGTAAAGAGATTAAGGTTCTTCTGAGGTCATCCGGTTACGCAAACTGGTATTCATCATGTTTACTCTCCTGAAGACTTTCCCGCGACGCCGAACTGATGAACTCTATCCCAGACCCGGTGTTTAAGACGGATTAGTGCTCGTCTTCTCGCTGGAGTGGCCAAGCAGGTTTTTATTTTCCTATACCGAATATCTTGAATGCATTTCATTCCCAACAATTGAGCTTTCTTAAAAATAAAGGTTCTTTAATGGTTCTTTACAGCACCTCAGGTTCTACAAAGAACCTTCTTCTTGTCAGGAACCATTTATCATTGTATAGGGTTCTTGAGTCGAGCCGTATAGTTCTGTGGAGATTAAAGAAGTTCTTAGTGTTTCATTAAACGTTCTTCAGAGCAGTGTTTTGGTTCTTGAAGGTATCATCCCTTAACAGGTTAAAGTGAACTCTATAGGGTTCTTTGTGGGACTGGAAAAGGTTCTCCTGACAGGCGTCGCTCTGAAGAACCTTACTTTGGTTTTTTTTTTTAAATGATAACATGTCTCCTGTGAAGAACCGTTTGTGGGTTCTTTGAAGCAGCAGTAAATAGATGATTCTCTGAAGAACCTCAGGAAGGGTTCTCCTTTTTGGTTCTAACTTAATATCTGAAATGATCTATTTAAATGTTTACAGATTTGTCAGCTATAAAAACAATATTTTAGATTTTCTTTAAATAAATAAAATGGTATTTTTTAAAAAGATGCTCTGTGGGAATGTTTTTGAAAACGGAGAACATATCCGTGTGGACGGTTCTTGGATGACGGAACTCGGTGATTGAATATCGTAATATTTTCCACGTCAGCAGTCCTCGTCAATCAACTTTGCTACGAAGCTTAATTTAATCCCTGTAATATCCAAGAGGCACCTTGATGGCACGTGAACATAAGACCATCTGAACGTGTGTGTGTGTGTGTGTGTGAGTTAATTCATCCCTGCAGCATCAGTATCCATTTTGTTCCGTTCCACTCATCACACACACAAGTTCTCACCGAGACCCAAAAGAAGCGGCGAGCTTGCGTTCCTGTCCGCGTTCCGTTCAGCCGTCACACTGCATCACTGCACCTTCTGCAGGTCTCACACTCACTCAGAAACACACACACTCCCATTCTCATTCCCATTCCAACTTCCATTCCCACTCAGATTCTCATTCTCACTCCCATTCCCACTCCAACTCCCATTCTTACTCCATTCACATTCCCATTACCACTCCCATTCACATTCCCATTCCAACTTCCATTCCCACTCCAACTCCCATTCTTACTCCATTCACATTCCCATTACCACTCCCATTCACATTCCCATTCCAACTTCCATTCCCACTCCAACTCCCATTCTTACTCCATTCACATTCCCATTACCACTCCCATTCACATTCCCATTCCAACTTCCATTCCCACTCCAACTCCCATTCTTACTCCATTCACATTCCCATTACCACTCCCATTCACATTCCCATTCCAACTTCCATTCCCACTCCATCTCCCATTCTCACTCCATTCACATTCCCATTACCACTCCCATTCACATTCCCATTCCAACTTCCATTCCCACTCCAACTCCCATTCTTACTCCATTCACATTCCCATTACCACTCCCATTCACATTCCCATTCCAACTTCCATTCCAACTCCATCTCCCATTCTCACTCCATTCACATTCCCATTACCACTCCCATTCACATTCCCATTCCAACTTCCATTCCCACTCCAACTCCCATTCTTACTCCATTCACATTCCCATTACCACTCCCATTCCCACTCCAACTCCCATTCTCACTCCATTCACATTCCCATTCTCATTCCCATTCCCACTCTCCACAAAAGCGCTACTCATGTTTGTTATATTGAAGCTTTTTGTATCTTGTATTCGAACAACACTGTTTATTTAAACTAAGAATTAAATATTGGCACCCTATCTTCGCCTCACTCCCTGCCATTAACACAATCTCTCGCTTCTCGTGTTCAATATGCAACAGATAGATGATATCGTTTCTATAGCAACACCTCGTTCGCAGGGAACTGCACGACAGACTCCACATAAACTGACTTATAAAAATATATATATATTGATAAAGTGATGTTTAATTTATTTCAGCATTTAACATGTGCATTGCTGGTTTCTCAGTAACGTGACAAGCTACATTTTATTTTTTGGCTTTATTCAGAGAGAGAGAGAGAGAGAGAGAGAGAGAGAGAGAGAGAGACTGGTGAGGGAATGAGTGGAAAAGGAGTTATATTTAACAATAACTGGAAATAAAGTAATAAATAAGAATGATAAATGTTGGTGTGGTATAAGAGGAATAAAACACTTCAGGGGGGAAAATAAGCTACAAAATGAAAAGATGATCACTTTTTAAACACCTTTGTGGAACAGAGCCATTCAGTAATATGGTAAATGTCACCAGTAATATTGTGTGTGTGTGTGTGTGTGTGTGTGTGGTAAATAATGAATGCTCTATGCCGCATTATATCAACACACTCCACACAGAGATGTAATTAAGTTCTCCCTCAGGGAGGTGGGAGAGACGTCCTGCATCTGCCTGCGCCATAATGAATGTTCATCAAGTCGTGTGTGTGTGTGTGTGTGTGTGTGACTGGAAATGCGGATCGGATTCTTTAAATCGGCCGATATTAAATTCCGGAATGCTAATTGCTTAATCTTTTTGTCACGTGTTAAGATTCTCATGATATTCTGCTAAGAATTTTATCTTCATTTTGACACGTTTGTTCTTCTTAAACACGGCTTTTAATTAAAATCACGCACGGAATTTCATTCGCTGATTAACTGCCAGCTATTCAGAAAACTAACGCTAGCTTGCAGGCTTCAATCCGATGCTAAATCCGCATTAGCGTACACGAGTGTGAAATAAATCAAAGGACACGCCAGACATCGAGCCTCATCTCTTAATCTTTTAGTAATAAGTTTAAGTCGTATTTTAAGTCGTACAGTATAGAACAGCAGTCGTGCCCCAGCCGAGACAATTATTTCTCCTGCCAGGTTTACAAAAGTGTCACTGATTTACTTCATACTCACACGCTAAACGCCAATCAGATGTAAATCACCAGGTACGTCCACAGCCCAGATGAGTTAGCCACACCCACAAAATTCCATAAAAGGCAAAGAGCGCAGAGTACGCCACATCTTCAAGTATAGGGTGCCATTACTTTGCTCCTGACTGAATTGCTCTCTTTCAGGTCAGTAACATGCAAAGACAAAACCTGAGCCGAAAATGTTCATTAAAATGAATGTTTATAAAAGACCGCGTATAAAATCTCAGTAACTCGGACAGTTGTGTGATTTGAAGTGGATCTTGGACGTAAATTGAAATAAACTCGGGAAAGACACGTAGGAGACGAACATTAATACAAACGAACCGGATTTTCATAAACCCCGCATTTCCTGGGTAAACGCTCCTGCGAACTATTTCCGAATAAATTCCTGTCCAGCGCGATAAAGGAACCCCGTCTCTTATAAACACAATATAAACCTCACTAAAACGCCTTCGCTTTTATTTTAAAAAAAAAGAAAAGAAAAATAACAAAATTACACTACAGAGGCTGTTCGTACGGAATCGCCGTGACTCCTGCCGTGACTCCTCCCACAACCCCCCCCCCCCCCCCCAAATGTTTAAACCCAGCAGGCTCTCCTCCTTCCCGTTCACGCTGCTCTGTCTCCGCACTTCATCTTCTCAGGATCTAATAAAAACCAACAGTCCTGTTTCATTTCCAACCCAGGACTATTGATTACATTTGGCCGCTCGATGAATCGGATTAGGACGCTATAATTCGATTCCATTGGGCAGGTACGAGTTACCCGAGGACAGCTTGGCATATTGGCTGAGACAGATACAGCTCACTCACACACACACACACACACACACACACACACACACACACACACACACACACACACACACACACACACACACAGCTCTGTCTAAACGGCAGGAAGTTAAAATGCTGAAGTGTTGGCAAAAATTTCACCGTTCTGAAGAGAAAGTTTGCGAAGAAAGCTAGGCCGTTTCCTAAAATCAGACCATCGGCGATTAAACGGGCTTAATCCTCAACTTAACGAGAGCTAAATCTTCAAATCAGTCACCGAAAGAAAACTTTTCTGTGTGTTTAAAGTAAATTATGTAGACACTAAAATAAATAGACATTTTTCAAAATAGTTAAACCTCATATTAATATACAATAATCTTCATAATAATAATAATAATAATAATAATATTTCAGTGTAATTATGTACCTCATTTCTGATCTCTGTACTGTACACTACTGATTTACGTTACCGATGTGCTTAATAAATATATAAATATTCAGTTCAGGTACAAAACGGAGTGGAAAAGCATCCCGGTTGTGCTTATTATTTTAGGAAGACCGGACGCGTCCTCTGTGTCCCAGAAACGTCCTCTTTGTCCCAGACACGTCCTCTTTTTCAGACCGAAAATATATCAGTCCAGTGAGGATTCACAGCATAAAAAAGGCCATGATTGTGTACCGCTCATTATTTTAGACTCACACTTACCCGAGTCCACGGAGTCCACGGACGTGGAGACCGAACGGCAAGACAGATTCTCTCCATGCAGTTCCATACAGGTAATAATAATAATAATAATAATAATAATAATAATAATAATAATCAGCTCTAGTGAATTCCTCGTAACAGTACAACACGGCGTGCGTCGTTTCCATTTCCCCAGAAACCTCTTCCTCTGGGTTTAATCCACATTTAGTGATGAAACATGTGACTTTCACTTTTCTTCCAGGTTTGACTATAATATACTACAATAAGATACACTTTAAACGTATATATTTTACAGTAGAGTCTATATATTTGGTGTACTCCCATCTCGTGTGTGTGTGTGTGTGTGTGTGTGTGTAGAAGTCTGGGAAAACCCTTCACATGCTCAATTATATACAGTTCCGAAAACTACATCCTACATACCAGTTCTCTAAGAGTGAAAAAAACACATTTAAAGATTTCGTCGCAGTTCTGCTGAAAGGCACGGCGTCTACCTCAACCTTTATAAACTGCACCGAGAGTGAACGAGAAATCCTCGACGAGCCTCCTCGCCGTGTGTGCACGCCAACACCGCCGATTCCGTCTCTTCTGGTCTGTGGGATCGTTTAAACCGCTAGAAACCACCGTACAGAGCGTACAAGCAAGCGCTCTTCTCCGTTTTGATGACGACGACGTGGCGGAGCAGGAGCGTGGCGGACATCCCGACAGTCGCGATCCGATTGCGAGCGGAACTGATTAGGGTCGTGTTCGTTTCGTTTCGGGGTCAGACATAACTTCGATGGAATGATGAGACAAATCATACGTGACTAGAGAAGGTGTTCAACTGGCTCCTTAAACAACGTGATCATTGCAGGAAGGTGCTAAAACAGGGTTAGGAATCTGAACACACACACACACACACACACACACACACACACACACACACACACACTCACACTATCTTAGCCATGACCTACTGAGTAACTCCATCATCACTCCATCTCTCCACCGTCCTCCTGACCGAGCCGTGCTCTCTCTCTAATCTCTCGGCTGTGGACGACATCGAGGCTCTCGATCACGCCACAACCGCTCCGTTAAATCCCGCATCACTTCCTGTTCCAGCCTCAGGCTCTTTTCACGTGTGCTCATGTGGTATTTGAGCTGTGTGAGGCGGAGGAGGAAATGTGCACGGCTTAATCTTTTGAGTGAATCGTGTAATGATAAAGAGCCGGTTTTCGATCACAAGGACACTCTGCTGTGCTCAGACGTTTATTCTGAATCTCTCACCATCATCTCCGTGTGTCTCTGTCTCTGTCTCCGTCTCTCAGGGTGTTGATGGAGAGCGTTTCGAATGACAGCCGGGACAGTGGTCATCACAGGCGGGATTCTAGCTACAGTAATCTTACTGTGCATCATTGCAGTACTGTGCTACTGTAGACTGCAGGTAAGTCAGCTCGCTCTCACTCTCTCTCTCTCGCTCTCTCTCTCTCTCTCTCTCTGTACTGCAGTAAAATCATCTCCGTCCCGTCGTAATAAACGTGTAGCGCTGTATTTTAGTGCCGTCTCCTCATGGCCCAGGGAGTTTAAGTGCTCTATCTCTCGCACACAGCCTTCGCAATCAACATGTCGGGTCACATTTCCAGCTCGCCAAGGACAGCTCCGTACTCCCGCTGCGATCGCTCCGATAGAACACGTTGTGTACGCTTAGCCTCGTTTATCGCTCTGGATACGAACAAATCTATTCGGGAATTGTTTGCAGGGGCGTTTACTCCAGAAATGTGGACTTCATGAGTGATCTTTCGTTATATTTCCACAGAAGGAGCTCCGCTAACGTGAACCTCGACGGATGGGGTTTAAACTGTATAACTGGCGATGAGTTACTGCGGTTTTACATACGGATTACGCAGTCACGTTTAAATTTATTTCAGTTACACACCAACGTAATTGAACGTTTTGTTTGTGAAATACAATCACTTCATATTACTGACTTGAGAGAGAACGATTTCAAAACAAAGCCATAAATTGAGACACTCGGGAGAAAAGTAACGGCGCCCTGTAAAAGCAGGATGCGTTAGCACACGCCACGATTAGGAGGCGCTCTTTCACTGTTTAGCTGTCATTTTGTCGCTTTCAGGTTTCTGGCCTTTTACGGAGTTTTGTGGGTGTGGCTGAATGGAAATCTGTGAGGATGAAGATAATCAGTGAAACTTTTGTAAATCTGGTGCAAGTCTAGTTCAGGCCATGGAAACGTTTAAACACAACTTTTCTAAAAAGATCGCAGACTTTATTTTAGGACGAGCAGACGTCCTCGATGTCACGGGCACGTCCTCAGTTTGAACGCTTAAAAAGCAATTTCAATGCTTTTCAGTGAATCAGATTAGTTGGCTAATAATCGCCAATGAGTCGACTCTTTCGACTCCTATTTTTTGTTTCTTCAAATCTACAGCAAGGCACTGCATAATTAATCTGACTAGAGTATGTCTGCGCTTGCTCAAGTTCAATTTTAAAGATTTCTGTACGTTTATCTGCATAAACACATCTTAACATGCACTGGTTCTACATCGTTACTCTGCAAAATGATTCAGCTGTTCATTAGATTCTTTTTTTCAGTGCATTACAGAATCACAGATATCAAAGGCTGATGTAGTTGTTGTGTCCTTAAATAAATTTTTTTTTTAAACCAACAAGATCTCCCAGTGCTCACCTAAAAGAGCGGCCTCAAAGAGTCGACTCGTTTGCGAACGACTCCCAGCACTCACCTGAAGGAGCCGGCTCAAAGAGTCGACACCATTTGCGAATGACTCCCAGCACTCACCTAACTCCCAGCACTCATCTAAAAGAGCCAGCTCAAAGAATCGACTCGTTTGCGAATGACTCCCAGCACTCACCTGAAGGAGCCGGCTCAAAGAGTCGACTCGTTTGCGAATGACTCCCAGCACTCACCTAACTCCCAGCACTCATCTAAAAGAGCCGGCTCAAAGAATCGACTCATTTGCGAATGACTCCCAGCACTCACCTAACTCCCAGCACTCATCTAAAAGAGCCGGCTCAAAGAATCGACTCGTTTGCGAATGACTCCCAGCACTCACCTAAAAGAGCCGGCTCAAAGAGTCGATTCATTTGCGAGTGACTCCCAGCACTCACCTAAAAGAGCCGGCTCAAAGAATCGACTCGTTTGCGAACATCACTAGTTCCTCATGTAGCAGACAATTCTCTTCTCAGGAGAACCGTTTTGGGAAGTTTAGCATGATGGAGGCTTCATGTGTTCTGCAGTGTCTCCACTCCCTCTTTCTCTCTCTCTCGTTCGTTCTTTCTCTCTCACTCTCTCTCTCTCTCTCTCTCACACACACACACACACACATACACACCCACACACACACTTTTCACTGATATTGAGTTCTTTTTCTCATTAACACCCCTTAAACTCTAACTATTTCCAGATCGGATGAATTAAATTAAAGGTGAACCAACGACAGCTTTCATTATTCACTACAAATGAGGCCCTGACATAATCCTAATTTTTTCCTCCGCACTGTGGATTTGCCCCTTTTTTTTTTATTATTATTAAACGTCCTTTAATCCATTCCGTTATCACCCGAGGCTCATTATCCCTCACGAACAGCAGCATTCTCCGTTTTTAATATTCATTTTTTTCTAAGCGTGATTGCAAAGAGGAAACACGGGCTTAGACTAAACAGTTATTTATATCCGTCGCCATGGTTACACTCCAACACGGTTAAAGGCGCATTAATTTAGAAATGATCTTCTCCAGAGGTGTCTCGATATACATTTCTGAACTTCTGTAAACACAAACATGTTTTCAAGCGTACTGAAATGAAATATTTCTACATTTAAAATGTGATTATAAACAGCAGGAAGAAGAAGAAGAAGAAGAAGAAGAAAGGAGACCAAGCGTGACTCTTAGCCGTGACGCTTCTTCCATCCGGACGGCGTCCATTTTGTTTGTACGCCGTTAAAGCGAATAAAATATTCAGCACGTTTTCTTTTCCCCCCCAGATAAAACCATTTCTCTGTAACATTTCCATTATCTCTAAAATGATGCTGTGGAGGGAAACGGCACTGTCTCAGATCAGCGCGTAGGGCCGGGACGATACGATGATGATATAAGGATTATCGTGATGAATTACGTCACGATACGCTTTCCTGAGATAATGCGGATATCGTGATGGACTTTTTCCTCGAAGTAATTTCTATTTTAAATAATTACAGACTCTGATGTTAAGATTTTGTACTAAATCTTTAAGATTTTATTGAATGTTAGAATTTATTCACGTTTAGAATTTTGTCTTTTCATTTTTTGAGTAATTTCATTCTGGAGACAAATAAAAAAACTAATTTTAAAAAAATCATTTTTACTTGTTAATACTGTCTTGTTGGCAGTTTGTTAGAAACCTGTACATCATGTTAAATATTGCGAAGATATTTTGGTCTTGCCGCCCACCTTTATGATTCATAAACACGCGTCAGCTCCAGCTGTAATTTGTTCCGATCCCGGGCGCCGTGTCTCCTCACGGCAGCACTTAAAATCCTCAAAATGAATGAATTTGAGGACGTGTGACGATGACCCCGATTCAGCACTCACCCAGTATCCTCCTATTACATCATGCGCATAATTTTCCGCGTTCATAAAACGCTCCGAAACGTGTGATCTGATCTCGTTTGAGCTCGTTGTCTTAGTAACGAGTCCAACAACAGCTTTGAAGCTTTGTTAGGATCATGTCAAATCAACAACACTCCAGTCCCGCTGCCTCAGTAATCCACGTATGAAGAACGACGCCTGGGTTCTATTTTAGGGTTCTGCAGAGAGACGGTAGACACCGTTGCTATAGAAACGATAACGTATCATAGCGAGAGCGTTAATATAAACCTGCGCTACCGTCAGAGCCGCTGTTCTAGAGGACTAATCACCACCTGACGACCAATCACAGTCCAGGATTTTAAGGAGGGTGTGTGTACTGAATTCCTGTGTTTTTATTGTGTTTTAGTATTATTGCTGTAAGAAGGAGGAGTCCGAGTCGGAGGAGGAGGAGCCTGACTTTGCCGTGACGTCTCGTCTGCCGCCCATACACTCCAACCACAACATCCTGGCTCCTGCCGTCCCCGCGGCACCCACCCCCAACGGGCCGGCCCTGTTCACGCCCCCTCCGCCGGCGCGCAAGCTGACCCGCTCGCAGACGTTCTGCCCGTCCTGCACGCACTACGACATGCCCTTCTACCTGCAGCAGCCTGACGGCCTGAGGAACGGCGGCGAGCGTCTGAGCTTCCGCAGCTTCCAGGAGCATGACCTGGACCTGCCCACGCCGCTGCCCACGCCGCTCCCCAACTACCACAAGCTCAACCTGAACCGCTCCGTCACCATGAGACAGATGTTCACACGCAGCTGCAGCATCAGCACCGACGTCTAGCGCACGGACAGCTTCTGACCTGCGCCCCCTGCAGGCCTGGAGGTCCAAACACAGGCCAATATGGACGCTCGATTGGAGCTCGGGCTCGCCGGACGCTCGATGCAGCGTAATAAAGTTTTACTACACAAACAGACGAGATGAAAAGGTCCGAAGATGAAATGTTTTAAAAAAATGATCAAATGAAATATTGCCGTTTGGGGAAGTGAAGAAAAAAAAAGGGCTTGGGAGAGTTTCATTTTATTACAGAAAAGCGAAACGGTCGACATCATTTTGTTTTGTACATACAACTGAACTCGTCATTTTTGTATCGTCTGTGTGTGTGAGCGTGCGTGCGTGCGTGTGTGCGTGTGTGTGTGAGGATTAGAAGTGATGGTTGATAGTTTGTCAAGATTATACCGTAAAATAAGAACGAAAAAAACCTATATATCAACCAACCGAAGAGAAAACACAAGCTCTAATTTGGGCTGCAATAAAATATTTGAAATAAATGTAATGTAAAAAAACAAACAGAAGAAAAACAGACTTTCATTTTTAATTTCTGCGATTTCCATGACCGCGTGTTCATCCAGAAACAGGTAGATGTTTTTATCTTTCTCTTATTAGAAAGTATTTCTTCTATTTCTGTTGAATAATGCACGGTTTATCCGGAACATTTTCATCTTTTCTTCATGAAGAGGAGCGCGAGGTCGGCGAGGTCGCGGGAATTACTGAAAGACTCCAGAACGCAGCGTGAAGATTTAACGCAGCTTGGACTCGGATTATAAGGGCTAGTCGCTCTTTCTGAAACTCTGACGGACTGAAATCGGTTTATTATGAGCGTGACTGTGTGTGTTGCTCTTCTTTCGACAGTGCTCATATAAAAGACAAAATTATTGACTTATTCTTCTGAATTATTTTGTATAAAGGCCCCGAGTTACAGAAACAAGTCGTTTTTAATATTTCTTATTTATTCTTTTCAGGTTCAACAGTGAGATTTTGTCCTAATGGTGACTATCTGACTTTTGCAAGCACCATGTAGTCGTACTGGGTGTCCTTTCTCTCTCTCTCTCTCTCTCTCTCTCTCACACACACACACACACACACACACACACACACACTCTCTCTCTCTCTCTCTCTCGGCCAGGTGAGACAAGCAAGTGCAATGAATTTAGGAGAAATTAGTAAGTATTAGAAATTATTATTATTATTATTATTATTATTATTATGTATAATCATTGCTGCACATTATTGCTATTTTTGGGTTTCATGTTCCTGAAGTGATGTCACGTTTTAACCTGTACAACTATAAACACAATGTTGATAATAAACCTGGAGAAAATCTGAGATTATATAATGTGTATGAAGTGTATTAAGGAGGTGGTCGGTTGCCAGATCATCAACCCAAAAATCAAGAAAAAACATTTCAAGCCGGAACTGGAAAACCGGCCGCTCACAAACCTGCCTAATTTCCCTGCTATTTCACCCGTTAATGACATAAAAATCATTTTAATGACCATGAAACTCCAGGATCCGTATTCGTCCTGCAAAACATTAATAATTATCGTACGCAGAACGTTTCCACTCAACCCACAGCCAAATAAAAACAATAAAGTAAACCAATTAAACAGGAAACGGCAGATCTGGCAACCCTGGACATAGTAGTGGCTCGTATTGCTCATTTTCAGCCCACAGACGAGAATTTGATGAGATGAAAAAACTTAATAAAAAAACAACTCACTGCAAACAGAAATCTAAGTGCAGATGTTGAACTAATGTTGAATAAAAGAGAGAGAAAAATCCTCTTATTACTCCCAAATGTATTCTTATGGACTTTTGTCTATTTTTCCAACGTTCACACGCTGCAGCGTTGCAGTAAGAAGTAGTTCCGGTTACATTACACTTCGCTGAAGGTTTTGTCGTATCCATACGCAGCACAATGGCACTCTCTGGATCTATTCAGTGCAACAACCATCCGGATCCGTATAGGGATTATTGCTGCAATCCACGGTACTCGGAACCCAACGTCCAACATGGAAAAGTCGGGAACTCACCCGGTCCACACACACACACACACACACACACACACACACACACACACACACACACGCGCACGCAAATAACAGGAAACCCCCAGAAGCAGACAGCTCTAACAGTTCCTCAACCTCAGCTATGTCGCTCAAGTTCATAACCGCGCTCAACTGGACATGCGCCTGGGATTATTCTTGCGTGAACTTCACAAACTAGTAGCCTAGTTTAAACCGGCGCGGCCCCTGACCAGGCCGTCACTAAGGACGAACCGATGAATAAAGGCAGTAAACGAATCAAATGAAGCACAGTGGCCTTCCCGTGGAGGAGTGAGCAAATACACTAAACACAATCACCACGTGATCTCTGCAGTTCCAGTGCGAAGAAGTGTGACGTGATGTCACACAGCAGCAGGAGTCGTCATGACAATTTAAAAAAGAATCAGATTATTTTAAGACAATCCAGCAGGATGCCAAATTAATAACACAAACATTCTACTGAAAATGAATACAATAAGATGCCAATAATAATAATAATAATAATAATAATAATAATAATAATAATAATCTTAATAATCTTATCTTTATCTGATGAAGCTAGATCTCTTTCTCCGCCTGCACTGCATCATCTATCACCTCGAGATCAGTGAGTGAAGTAAACAGAACTGGTTTAACAGACTGGTTATTCCTGCGTCTCACCAAAGCAGCTCATAAAACACCGATAACCAGCGATTAAACAAATTTAAATACTCTTTTATTTGACGTTTTGGAGGTTTGGTGTTTCACCTCAGCAGAAACCTGCTCTGAAGAGAAGATCTGAAGATGTTCTCCCGTGTGGGATACCGTACACCTGATACGCAGTAGATTTATATTTATTTACCCCGACTGCTGCGCTCGATTCATCGCCCTCTAATCGCGTTATATTAACGAACCAATTTCACCTCGTTACCTCGAGAGAGCCGATATCGAGCCAATTCATTTCCACGTCTTCATCTGCGATGTTCGACTTGTTCTCATCTCCGGAGCTGATGAGGAGCAGCGTGAACACATCTGACCTGGGGTTGAACTTTAAACACTTCAGCTGGAGGGAAGTGAAGCAGATAATGAAGCGCTCATGTCCCACAGAGGAGGAGATCCAACAAGTCATTTTCATTTATACATGTGTGTATATATATATATATATATATATATATATATTACCATTCTTAGTATGATATAAATGTGGACTTTTATTTCTCAGAATTCATCTTCAGGTCTCCAGTTGTACGTTTTGGATTTTTGTGAATATTGCTGCTTCTTTTTTCTGCGTGATTTTTCTCGAATTTTTCCCCCCGACCGTTTTAAAATGCTTCAACCCTAACTGATTTTAAAATGATTTCCTTTGTGAATTCAGATATACTTTCATTGCCAATATAAAGATTCCCTTGCTAGATTTAGAATTCTACACCGAAGACCCGCAGACTCACCTTGTGTTCAGCGTGATGAGCTCAAACGTCTGCGTGACTTCCAGGAAAAGCCTGGCGGAGGATGGAGCTGTGATTCAGAGTCAAACCTGGAGCAGAACAACACAAGGTGAGATGTTCAAGAGAAACTTTTACATCCTGATTCCAGACTTTGACTACAGAGGTATGGAGATTTGAAACCACACACCCACACACACACACACACACACACACACACACACACACACACACCTGAGATCTTCCAGTCTGATCTTTCATTTCTTCAGTGATTACAGGAGGACAGCAGGTTCTTCTCCAGTTCCTTCACCGGTTTCTCTTCATCTTCACTGTGTGTGTGTGTGTGTGTGTGTGTGTTTCTGTTTCCTGCTTTAACACAGCTGAATCACCTCATCAGCCCGTTAACAAGCACTTCAGAAGCTGGGTCAGATCAATCTGTCTGGATTCTGCTAAAAGATTTTCATGAAGAACTTTTGGAAACTTCTTTCGATCTCCTCCCGTGCCCACGTGACCACACAGATGTTTACAATAACAATCCATCTAAAACTACACCATATTTACTACGTAGTACACTAATTAGAGTTTTATTTTTCATTTTATAATCATGAACGCTTCCTAAGAAATATTGTGCACACTCCTGTACTCCCACAATGCATTGCGACAGGTCAACTTCCAATCAGTTTAGCCTAGAAGATGCAAATCACATAATTAGGCTAAAACGCCTCAAGACAAGAGGGCGGGGCTTTCTGACTGACAGGTGAGTACCTCTCCTCCCCGTCCTGATTGGTGGATTATTGGTTGTCCACATCACGTGTCATGTTTTCGCTCTAAACAGATATTTTACTGAACTTGATGTAATCTTTATCAAATAATTTTAAAAAATTGACCTACATTTAAAAATAAAACAATTATTTTCCCCTATGGCCCGTTTAAGCGTTATTTGCAGGAGAATTTTATTGCGTTTTACCGCCCTCTGCAGGTCAAACATAATTGCACTCTTTAAATTTAACATCAAAACTAATCTCTCATTTCTATGGAATAAAACTAGCTTTTAAATGGGATGCAACTAAAAAAAATGCTCTTTCAGAAAATTAAGAATGAACTCTTTTATTCCAGCATCTTCTAAAATATTAAAAAAGCAAATACATGCAACGTGTCCTGATACCACACTAACACTTTATTATTTGCTAGTTTTGGGTTAAAGTGAAATTTTCTGAAATGTACAGAATTTTAAGACGTTTTTAACAAAGGCACGGTTTGTGAAAATCTGCTAAACGTAATGCGAGCTGCAGCTGATTTGATCAACGTGATCTTGTCTCCCTCCCTAGTCTTGCATAGACTTGCGCTTGGATCGGAACCTCTCTAATATGGCGGACTTGTTGACGTGTTGCACTAGCTAGCAACAGCTGCACGTTACGTTCCGCAATTATTTATTGTACCACCAATAAGATCACGCGCTCTGAAGAATGACGTGTTCGATTTCAAAGTAAGGCGGGATTCAGAAAACAGCAAAATGGCGGCGCTGAGTTTATCTGATAAAGCTAGCTATCTGACTAGCTCTGTTAGCGACTGATTTTAATCGCTGTGCTCAAATTAATAAAGTGTCTTAAACCGAGTGCAGAATGGACTCTGAAACCGGAGACAATATCAAATCAGACCATGACGGCGCTGAAAGTTTAAAATTTACACCACAAAGAGGCGGAACTTTGCTAGCATCAAGAACAAGGTAAACAAACGCTTAGCAAGAACCTGACTAGCAGGGTTGCCAGATTGAGTTCGTTTGAGTTTTATTTTTTTTTAACCTTATAAAAATAATTGTAAGCTTATTTGATGAGGTAATAAATTGTCAAATATTTATTTACATAAATATTTATTTACATAAATATTTCTTTTTTAAAATAATGCATACACATACAGGTGCAGTTGAGTGCATATATTTACACTTCCCTTTGATTTCTGGTTGTAAACATGAAAAAATGACCCCAATTTTACAGTTTATTTACAAAACTCTTTTCTGACATGTATCCTAAATTTTACAGAAACTAAGTCTCTTTAATCACATGCTCAAAAGTTTACATCCCCTCTGACATGCTCCAGTGAAATTGTGTTTAATCATAATCATAATAATCATAATCAACCTCGGTCGAGTCGAGAGTCAGTGTGAATCAGGAAAACGGCTCTCGCACACCGTAAACCTGAAAATATTGTTCTGGAGAAGGAGTTGTAGGAAAATATAAGATGTCAATCAACTCCAAATCACTTGAGAGCATTATGCTAAATTAACTTGAACATCTACAGCATTCTAGACTATAAAAATAGATTAATAAATAAAATAAAACTGTTTTTAATTATTTTTTTTAACCTTCTTACATCATACAGCAGTCCTGAACTGTGCACGTTTTGTATGTTTAGAAATGATATATACCAACAAAAAAAAAAAAAAAGTCTTCAACCTGAATGTTAAAATTATGTGATATATAAATTTTGGTTCAGTCTAAATATTACTTGTATTTTTAAAAAATAATTATTATTATTTATTTCTCCATGAGTAAAAAAAAGGCTAAAACAATATGATTGAAATAATAATAATAATAATAATAATAATAATAAAATTTCAGAAAAAATTTAATCTTACAATGAATTAAAAAAAGAGAAAATATCTAAAAGAATCTGGATATGTGTATAAATCATTTGAGCATGAAAGGGTTAATGCATAGGAAAATGTTAACTTCATTGTTTTTGAAGGCATCTTTGCTTTACAGCTTTTTCTTTACATCCAAGACGATAACGTAGAGTACCGCATGTGATCCGCGTATAACTTCGGGTCGTATCTTTCCCCACAACCTGCTAAAATTTGAGTAAACTAACATTATATACTGAAATGATTACTGATCGCATTATATCCGTTCTTCTTCAAACAGGACGCTCCATTCAGGCTGCAAGAAAGTCAACTCCAGCTTTAAATCTCCAGTGAGTACCTCAATAAAACCTCTTCACTAAACACTGACACACAGATGGTCACTGAGAGCTGTGTGTGTGTGTGTGTGTGTGTGTGTGTGTGTGTGTGTGTGTGTGTGGAACAGGTTCCCAGCACACTGAATAACAGTGTGTGTGTCGACGAGGAGATCCGAGAACTACAGAAGACACTGCTGCAGCTGGAGTCTGACATTACACTGTTAGAAAGCGAGTAAGTGTGTGTGTGTGTGTGTGTGTGTGTGTGTGTGTGTGTGTGTGAGTGAGGACACATGGTAGGTAGACTCAGACTTCTAAGAGTCAGCTGATAATTTTGTCCTTCACTTAACGTCATGGACATAAAACCTGATTCTTCCACTTATGATCAGCTCCAAAATTATTGGCACCCTTTGATATTATAAAATGGGGAGCTTCAGTTCTCAAACCTAACACACACACACACACACTTCTGGGAGTGCATCATTGTAAGTGAATTCTGTATTAATGCGTGACACTTAAACTTATTCGGTTCCTAGACTACACTAATCTGTGTCTGTGATGTTGCTTAGCAACCAAAGCTGACTGTTAACAGACTACGCTGCAAGGCGGAAAAATATTTGTATCAAATGATATTAAAAATAAATTCAATAATTTTTTAAACACACTTGGATTACGTTGATCCGAATAACGATCATAAAATGTAACGGGGGGGGGGGGGGAACCCTGCTGATTATTTAATTATTATGAACGCTTATTTTAAAATAATCCAGGAAAAAAAGTGTTTGAAATGTGATTGGATCAAGACTGAATAAAAGTTTCCTCTTTCTGCTGTTGTAGTTTTTAAGTTGAATCCGGTTTAACAGCTGATATTAACATGGGTTTGCTATTTTGTGATTTTTATTTATTGATATGATATATTTCTCTTTTCCAGAGGTGTCCGTGTGCACGAGCTCGATCTCCACATTAACCTGCTGCACGAATACAACGACATCAAGGACATCGCACAGACTCTTCTAGGCAGACTGGGTGAATATCTCACACCGAGGCCCAGTCCCAAACGCCTTCATATTCACTACATGTGCTCACTACCTCGGGGTTAACATGAAGGTGGTGTAGTGTGACTAATCAAACGCTGCTGGAGATTCGGCCATCGAAAAAAAAACATGACTGATACGGGCCATGCTGGGGATTAGTGATGAAATGTAGTCTAATATATCACAACACACACACTCAGATCGGGGTCTGTAGCCATGTTTCCATCCATTTTTTTGGGATATCACATATAAAATCAGATTTAAAAAACCGCTGAATGGAAACACCAAATGCGAATAAAATTTCCCAAAAGCACATAAAAAAACTGTATGCACTCATTTGAGGCGGATAATTATTTTAAATTTGACACGCGCATAAACTACGATGGAAACACGTTTACGGAATAAATTCCTCGATGCGCATCAAAAGTCATGTGACTTTTCCTCGGCAAATCATGTGATTGGATATTTGACTGCTGTGATTGGATATTCAGCGCACAGTTGCAATCAAAATGATTCAGCCCCCAGTGTAAATCAGGTTTGTTGTTAAAATGTACAGACTTTCAGCTGTTTGTGATGAACACATCAAACAAAAGCGATTGAAATAGTTCGACACGGCGAATGCTTCAAGCGGTTTAAGTACTAAAGATGCTCGTCATGAAGGGGGTGAATAATTTTGAGACTGGAGAAGCCATTATAAGTTGCATTTTCAGTTGAATTTGGGGGAAACTGCTTGAAGTGTTCGTTGTGTCGAACTATTTCAATCGCTTTTGTTTGAGTTGTTCATTGCAGATGAAAGTCTGTACATCTTGACAATAAAGCTGATTTGCACTGGGGGGTGAATACTTTTGGTTGCAACATTGATGTGGCCGACTTATACAGCGCACTGGCGATGTGTTTATCTGTAGGAATTGGGGCGAGAGAGACAGACGTGCACACATGCAGAGACACACACAGTACAGTAACGTATAGGAGTATGATAATGGAGCTGCATTCTCTACAGTCCTCCACATAAAGAGCTCCTGTTAGAGCGTCAGTGTGTCGTACTGTCGCCTCTTCACCCTGTGTGTTAACACAACTGACCTTCTGTGTGTCTCGCTCACAGCCGGCCTGCGCAGTGTCACCACACGCGACTTGTACGCTCGGTTCGGCATGGAGCTGGACGACTGATCTGCTGAGCTGTGCTGTGGGAGGACGGACCACGGTGTTCCCACTGACGGACGATTCCGGAGCAGAAAACATTTCATCGTTCTCACTTCCACCGTCTCACTCAGCGAGTTACTCACAGGGTATCTAATACACCCTGCAGTTCATCGTTTATATTACCTATAACAGCACGTCCTTAAGTGTTATATAAGACCGCAAAAGTCTCTGTTTAAACTTAAATATGTAAGTAAAATTGGAGATAGTTGTAATGTTCCAGTGTTTGTCTTGTTCTGGATGAAGGCTGAATTACAGACCTTTTTGTTCACTTTAGTTTGACTCAAGTAATAAAACCCATCTGAACACTTGGCTTGTTGGAGATAGATGATGGGTGGGGATGTGAAATATATTTCACAACCAGTGGAAAACACTGATAGTGTCATCTAATGAACTGATAGCAGCCTGCAATAATCTCTCACCCTTATCTGTAAATGCTTTTAAGTAAAAGATCATTTACACTCACTCTCACTCGTTTTGTTTGTCATCATGTCTGATTTTCAAACCGCACAAAAGACCAAGCCAAATGAAATAACATACTCGTATTTCTTAAACAAAAACAAGAATCTTCGTGTGTGTGTGTGTGTGTGTGTGTGGTGAATTGAATACATGAATGAACTGACTACAAATTATGAAAAGTATATTTAACAATAAAAAACGCCACAGCAAAATCAAGCATTTTTGGCTGGAACAATCCCAAAAAAAACCCTCTGTGAAATCCTGTACTGTCTGACATACAGTACGCTTACACCTAGGGGAAATGTAGCCTAGTCAATCCAACTACAAGCATATTTTTGGACACTGAGAAGAAACCAGAGAAGATGAAATGACTCAGGAGCTCGGGTTCGAACCAGGAACCCTGGAGCTGTGAGGTGGGGTCGGGATAAAACGTTATTTCAGAATTAAATTGCTGACGTGTTTGTTAGTCCTCATAACCAAGTCAGCTGTTAGAGGAAATACAGTGTAATGACAAAATTGCTTTTGTCATTGAAGTGGATCAGGTTCAGTATGGATTTAGTGTTAATCAGTTAATTGACTTCAATAGTAATACTAATAGTAATAATCCTTCAGGATTCCCGAGTTTATTGACGTATGCACAGTAAGACAGGTAGTTACACCGAACAACGAAGTTCTTACTCTGAATTCCTTCTGATAAACCATTAATACCGTGTTGCAAAATGGTTGGAAGTCAAAGTTCCGGTTCATCGCAAAGCTCTTCAGTGGGGTTGAGGTCAGGATTCTGTGCAGGACACTCAAGTTCTTCCACCTTCTTCCAACCTTCACCTTCCATCATGTCTTCATGGAGCTCGCTTTGTGCACAGGGGCATTGTCATGCTGGAACAGTGTTTGGGCTTCTTAGTTCCAGTGAAAGGGGAAATTGTAAAGCTACAGGTTAATACAGAGATATTCTGTACAACTGTGCGCTTCCAACTTTTTCCGACGCACCGCACATACGGGTGTGATGGTCGGGTGTCCACATCCTTTCGGCTGTATAATACGGCAGCTTATTATGCGCAATTGCGCAGCCTCTTGCGCAGACTTGACGCTCACGAACATGCGCTCGCGTGCTGGGGTGGTACGACAATGCGCAGCTTCTCCACCTTGCTGCTTCTGACACTTTACACACCTCACAGCACTGCAGCGAAATCCTGGATCAGTCCCAACAAGCACTATATAGGGTGTAGGGTGCAGTAGACAAGCTTTTACTTCAATCATGTTTTTAATAGTGCATCTATATAGATATAAAGGAAACTACTCTAAAATAAGTATATTCTTATATTGCACTGAGTAGTATGGCAAAATAGTACGCAACACTAGGTGGATTATTTAACCACATGATTTTATTACGGTTTGGGACGGAGCCAGGAAGCACGTTTTTGTTTGACTATCTGAAGCCGAAGCACCACCCCGAATCCACGTGACGTCACGGCCGAGCTCCAACGCGATTGGTTAGCAAGCCCGTCACTCAGCGCTTAGTGCCTGCGAACAGGGAAGAGCGGGTTTAGCTAAGAAAATTATAAGGTCATTTTGAATTACGGGGAGCTACAGCCCATCTGCCTTTTACAAATAAATATATATATTTAACAAATGATAATAACAGACTAGGTGAAATGGCGACGGATATCAGCACGCGGATGATTCACCGGCACTGATATTTAAAAAAAGAAAGGGGGGAAAAAAAGCCTGTAGAGGTTTGGTTTTAATCTGATCAAGGTGGGAATTGAACGGAAAGGTGGTGCTTACACATCGCGACGGATTGCGGATAGACACAAAGCGAGGTAACGTGTTTAATTCAAATGAATAATCATTTTTAAAAATCATCCTCATTTCTAGCCACACGCAAAAAAAAAAAAAAATCCATTTCCGGCATTTTCATGATGTATTATTCATTGATTGTACTCGTGCGTGAACGCTGTGGCTCCCTCCACTGTCCTCTTGACAACCTTGTCACTGGGATGCTCATTTCTCTCATTAACGCTCACCTCAGAGTCTCATACGATCGATTACATCTCATCCATGTCTTGTAAATAAATATAAATAAACTACTCAGTCGAGATGTATTGAAATTATTAACGCTAGTCGTTGCTAACAACGCGTCTATTAAGCTGGTTAGCTCTTCCGCATTGAGCAGGTTGCTTAGGAAACACAATCTTACCGTAAAGTGTGACGGTGGTCGTAAATAGTCATATTGATTATTATTATTATCTTATTGAATGATGGGGAGAGAGATTTTCACTCAGTGATTGTTGCTCGGTTTAGTTGAAGTCTTGAACGTCCTTTGTGGATAAATAGAGCATCCATCCGTCCATCCATCCTTCCTTCTGTCAATCACACCGTCTCTATTTATTTTATTATATTGCTATTTTAAGTTATAAGGAAAGCTTGAAATTGGAATTAGAAATTTGTACCCGGACACTGTTTAATATCTGGAGCATATGCATTGTTTTTTCTCTCTCTCTTGTCTTTAATAGCAGTAATTGTAAAAGCAGTTGTACGTTCGAAATTTCCCCCCTAAAACAAAAAAAAATCCACCATGTGGTCATGAACATGGCTTACATGCTTGGCGAGTTCATCCAGACTGGAACCAAAACTTGCTCAGTCATTTAGGACACATCCCAATCTGTCACAGCGATCACTATGGAGGGATCGTTCTACTGGGTCTCATGCTGCCTTCACATCCGATCAGAAATACCCTGATGACGAGACGAACGCCATCACGATGTTGTAACTCAGGAAGTCCCCAGCCCCCCCCCCCCCCCCCATAACAAAAATCCAACACAAATACGACCTCGACAACAGACTTTATAAACTAAGCAGTAATTTTGCATATTGACCGTTCAGTTCTTGTCGTTGATTAATAAATAAAAACAAAAAGAGTCTCAACTCGTCGTAAATACGCAACCTCCGAACTTGTACCGTGAGCTTCTGAGGAGGACTTAAAGGCGGTATCAATTATCGATCGTTTAGTAAAATCTTTCTGTGGCCAATGAGAGCGCCCCCAGTAGCTTCCTGTTCACTATATACGCTCACTACATGGGATGTAAAATGCTGTATACCCTACCCAGTGCACTACATCCAGCACTACGTCAGATTTTCTTCATTATCGCGTGTGTATGGTGATAAATGCTGAGTGTGCTCATGTTCACGCTGATTTACATTTAGCCACGCCCACAAAAACTCATAAACGCTACCCGCAGCTTTGTAGCTCGGAAGGTACAGACTAAAGGTACAAAAGGTGTACGCTTAAGGGTGCCAAGAGTTTAGAGCCCTTTTTTCCTGGGAGTGTAAATGCACACGCACTGTTAGAAATAAAGGTTTAACATTAGAAGGTTTTTGGTTCGTGTCTGTGTGGAACCCTTAAAGGTTCTGTGTGGAACCCTACACCATTGGGTTTATATATATATATATATAATATATATAGTATATTATTGATTTTAGGGTTGATTTTCACATTTGTTGGCTGTTCTAGTTCTCAGCTGGTTTTATTCCATAGTGACATCATCTGTCAATCAGTCTGCCCCTGTTTGGGTGGGCGGGGTCAGGGGTTATAACAGTACTGGAGTTTGGGGTAGAACTCTGAACAGGTGTACAATTTAAAGAGCACGGCTAGGATAAAGTGCTGATTTTCTCTTTGGTGTCAAATGGCAGTGAAGAACGCGACGTTTTTTTCGTGTCTGTTTTTTGATCAGACAGATTTTAGTCGGATCAGGTGACACTTCGGACAACCGGGAATTCAAGCTAATGTTCCGAGTGGCCCGAGTGTCCGCTCCGGGGCGGGCGTGTCCACGTTTTTGTTTACTCGAGTGCAGGATGTTCATGCTGATGGTTTCCTGCAAGCGTGCAGACGTGTATCACCTCGTCCCAGTTATTTAGCTCGAGTTTACTTTTCGTAATCCTCCATCTTTACAGGATCTGAATCTGGAATCTTCCGGTTCACCGTATACGCTCGCTACACGGGGCATAACGCCGCTGTACACCGTACCTAGCACTGCTACGTCCAGAACAGCGCGCAGTATGAGATTTAGTGAGGTAAAAAGAGCAAGACTGACTCTGTGTATACTGTATGTGTTGTAGTTTAGCATTGTCTGGCAAGGTTAAAGTATTGGCACCCTGTCATTGAAACACATTTGTTTATATAAATCAGCGTGTATATATTATTGAATGTTTACGGCTCTAAAGGAGAAGCGGTGAGGTGATTTTGATGATGGTGTGATGTGATTTAAACGCAGCAGGACGTCTCACTGGGGGAAAAACAGAGTGGGCAAAAATACGATGGTACTTTTCAGAGAATATTGCGTCATTTCTACAACAGGAACAAATATTTTTTTTAAAAAACAGCTTCTGTTATTTTACATGTAGCTGCTTAATGTAATTTCTATACAAAATAAATGATTAATTTCAGTCTAATCTCTGCAAAGCATGATCTCGTACCTCGACATCGGAGAAAGCACATCAGATATTACATCCTGTACCAAATTGCAAAGATTGGAATTGGATTTGAAAAAGAAATGTAGAGACTTTTTTTTTTATAACGTTAGGGTTGATTTGATTATATTTACACTTTATTATTTATTATTTATAAGTGATTTTTATGTGAAAGGCTTTAACCGTCATGCGCTTCGGTTTTATTTACAATTTTAAATCAAAATGGAACTTCTGTGGCTTTTAGTATGAACATGTTTTATGATTTTAGTATGGACAGAATGACATCATTCAGCGTCTCATCAGATTTTCTGTCCAATCAAACGCTGTCTAGAACCTGAAGTGCCCCGCCCCCAACGTTATAAAAATCCGTGGTACTAACCGTCGAGTACGGCTAATCCCGGGCTGTGAGCTAAGATAAACGCTCTTGGCTGTTTAAAAAGGGGGCGGAGCCATTCGACATATCCCGCCCTGACTTCCTGTTTCAGTGGAAATTATGTCAACACATCGAATAACGCTGCGCGTTTCAAGGCGCTTCACGGGGACTTTAAAGAAAAGGATATGGGACGGGTATCGGTATCGGGTGACACTCGAGGTTTCGGTATCGTATCGGGAAAAGAACACGTGGTATCGTGGCGTCTCTAACGCCGATACGATATCGTTAAATACGCTTCAATCAGACTCTCCCGTTCTTAACGTTATTAAACAGCGCAGTATTGTCTCTTCAGAAAATACTTATCCTTATAAATTTGAGATTTTTAGAATTTTAGATCTTATAAATAGTTTTTGTTGTTGAAATGTTTAAGATTTTAATCGAACGTCCCGTTTTACTTCCCTTGATCTTGCCATGAAAATATCCATTTCCATAAATAAATTATAGCGTTGATCTTCTCACAACTCCGCCGATACGCTGAGATACCTACGTTATTGTTGTTATTATTATTATTATTATTATTTAAATGTCTATACGTTCTGTAGCTAGCTTGTGTGTATGGCGTCGCAGTGAAACCATGGCAACCTGAAAGCAAACAAGTAAAGATAGAAATGTGGTGAAAGCGTGACGAAATCTCGCTCACTCCAGTGTGCGAGTGTGTGAGGGTGTGAAACGTAGTAATAAAATCCCATGTGATGTTTCATTGATGAGCGTGAGGAGGAGAGGACTCTTGCCCTGCGGAGTTTATACCGCGGTGTAAAGATGGCGGATCATGTTCCTCTCACGTCAGAGCTCTACTGTACATCCCGCCTTATCTTTTTTCCCCTGCTGATTATTGCGCATGTTATCAGTGAGCGCGCTGCGTTTCTGTTCGAGTTGAACTCCTATCGTTTATTTTATGAAGGGGATGATAACAGTTGATCAACTTTATGAGTTGACGAACCCTGATTAGAAGCAGCTCATTTAACGGGAACATTTTCCACTGGACTTTTAGAAATTGTAAATCTATTTGTTAGTATTTATTAAAATTATTTATTTATTTTTTAAACCCTTTTCCGTTTAAAGTAACTAAACAGATACACGTCCCATATCGTCTTTCAGTATCGTGACGTGATATCTCGGTCATATCGCCCAGCCTTAGCTGTAACACATTTCATATGATATTTTATAAAGTTGATTAACTTTGTGCTAATTCTTTTTATTTTACTTTGTGTGTGTGTGTGTGTGTGTGTGTGTGTGTAGGATGTTGCGGCTGGCGTGTACCACCGTCCTGCTCTTCGTGCTCAGGCTGGTCCTGGCTCTGCCCTGGTTTCAGGTTCTTCCTGCTGTCGTCATCTTCTTCCTGGGAACCGGAGGATGGAACTCGCTGCGTGTGTTTATGAAGACCATCGGCCGAGACCTGCAGTAAGCACGACGGAGTGATCACATGCTCAGGACAAGGGGAAAATCAATCAATCAATCAATCAGTTCTTTACGATACGGTCCTTCAGTGTTCTGCATCGATCATCAAAACGTCACAATAAAATCTAAACATAAACATTAGGGCTGGGTGACGATGACAAAAATACCGCACATCTGTGTGTGTGTGTGTGTGTATATGTGTATATATATATATATATATATATATCTCACGATATTGTGCATTTCTGCCGTACATATTACGCATGCTGATATCTAGCTTTACTAAGAAACTTCCGGCAAAACTATCGTGTTGCTTTAAAAAAAATAAATAAATAAACCTGTAAGTTTACTTTTATTTTATATTTATAACAAAAATGATTCATCATCGAGAAAGAGGAAACCTCTTTAAAATACAATCAAATGATTCGGTGCAAAATTTTAAGCCCAAGTCGCTCTTTCTGTACCTCAAGCAGAACCTTTAGGAAACGTGTTTCAGTAGATTTAAATATTCACACATGCACATCATTCGCATTTGAATATGCAAATATTACACATCAGCATTCAAACAGTCGAAACGGTCCTGAAGCCTCTCTGTAAATACAAACAAATAACTTCTTACTGGATTGAAAATTCAGTCATGTTTTAAAAAGCAGAAAGATGCCTCGCTGGTATTAAACAAAGGGGATATTATCGTGATAAACACTTAGCATTTTGCGTGATAATGTGATAAACTGATACAATAGAAAAACAAATATGTATTTTTAAAATTTAATAGTAACATAGTAATAAATATGTATGTTTAAATAAATATTTTACATCGCTTCTATTTTAAGATGTAGTTGTGTTATATAATGTGTGTGTTACTTTATATACAGTGTTGGTATATATACAAACTAATTGTTAACACACACACGCATAATGGACCGTTTTGTAGTTGTGACTTAAAAAAACAGTTTAGTCTTTAGAGTGAGAGTGAGTTTTGGAGTTATTCAGATTTACACTGTCTTAGTTTTTCAAGTCCTAGCTTTACAATGTCCTAGCTTTACACTGTCCTAGCTTTACACTATGTTAGCTTTACACTGTCCTAGCTTTACACTATGTTAGCTTTACACTGTCCTAGCTTTACACTATGTTAGCTTTACACTGTCTTAGCTTTACACTATGTTAGCTCTACACTGTCCTAGCTTTACACTATGTTAGCTTTACACTGTCCTAGCTTTACACTGTCCTAGCTTTACACTATCCTAGCTTTACACTATGTTAGCTTTACACTGTCATAGCTTTACACTGTCATAGCTTTACACTGTCTTAGTTTTTCAAGTCCTAGCTCTACACTATCCTAGCTTTACACTATGTTAGCTTTACACTGTCCTAGCTTTACACTGTCCTAGCTTTACACTATGTTAGCTTTACACTGTCATAGCTTTACACTGTCTTAGTTTTTCAAGTCCTAGCTCTACACTATCCTAGCTTTACACTATGTTAGCTTTACACTGTCCTAGCTTTACACTATCCTAGCTTTACACTATGTTAGCTTTACACTGTCCTAGCTTTACACTGTCCTAGCTTTACACTATCCTAGCTTTACACTATGTTAGCTTTACACTGTCATAGCTTTACACTGTCATAGCTTTACACTGTCTTAGTTTTTCAAGTCCTAGCTCTACACTATGTTAGCTTTACACTATGTTAGCTTTACACTGTCCTAGCTTTACACTGTCCTAGCTTTACACTATGTTAGCTTTACACTGTCATAGCTTTACACTGTCTTAGTTTTTCAAGTCCTAGCTCTACACTATCCTAGCTTTACACTATGTTAGCTTTACACTGTCCTAGCTTTACACTATGTTAGCTTTACACTGTCATAGCTTTACACTGTCTTAGTTTTTCAAGTCCTAGCTTTACACTGTCCTAGCTTTACATTAACCCAACTGTACACTGTCCTGGCTTTACACTATCCCAACTGTACACTGTCCTAGTTTTACACATCCTAGCTTTACTAAGGAGTTTGAGTCGAGCCTGTAAATCAGCTCTGTCCTGTTCTACAGGATCTGAAGAAACTGAACACAACTGGGTTTGTTCAGAAAACCCAGACGGGTTCGACTCGTTCCACCGTAACAGTAACCGTGCGTCGTAATGATCACGACCCGGAGATGACACTCGGCTACAGGAGTGTGTGTACACACAACAGGCTGTGTGGTTTTATACAAAAATAACTCACGCAGTGTGACGGCGTGATACGACCCGAAGTGTGTCATTTTCACACACCACCATGGACTGATGTTTATTACACCACATTTATTAATCGCCACTTCATGCTTGGTAACGGTTTATAGTCATGGAACAGTTTTGAAATACGCTACTTCCTGTTCTCACTTCCGTTATAGCAGCTATAAACACCAACACACTGCCGGCAGAACAGGAAGCAGTGCCGCCTTACAAAGTAAAAGTTTGATACTTTATTTAATGCCTACAAAAAAAAAAATTTAATCTGTAAACATTCATATTTTACACTTTGAATTTTTTAACATAATATTATTTGAACATAAAACCAGCTGACCTTTTTATTACTAAAAAATAATACAAATATAATCATTAAAAAACCCACTATATCAACATGATCTCAACGTTATATCAAGCCCAGAATCCTAATATTTTATATTTATTTAACTTATTTATTTTTTTAAAACATTTTATTTGGTTCTATAGTTTTTATCTTCACTTCCCTTTTATTTTTTAACTTGTATGCCGTGTGCAGGTAAAGTTTTTTAGTGCTATTATGATTTAAATTTGAAAATAATCAAAAATAAGCTTTCAAAAGGTTTTCATGCTTCCAGAGTCACATTTTGCTTGAGGATTTTACGTTCCTGTAGAAATGCGATGTTTTGGCAGTTTGCATGGTGTTATATTTGTGTTATTTTTTACAGATCAGAAGTTACTTACTGCAGCTTTAATTTGGTTAACAGACACTGTTGTATGTTGAGGTGAAATCTGATCCGTTTTTTTTTTTCCACAGTGCCGCCATAGTGCTGCTGAAAGTGAAGCTGAACGTGAAGCGACACCTGCGTGAGCGTAACACCATCCCCAAGATCTTCGCCGAGTCGGTACAGAAGTACGGCGACAAGACGGCGCTGATCTTCGAGGGCACGGGCGAGCGGTGGAGCTTCAGGCAGCTGGACGAGTACTCGAACCGTGTGGCCAACCTGCTGCACGAGCGCGGCTTCAGGGAGGGCGACGTGGTTGCTCTGTTCATGGAGAACCGCTCGCAGTACGTGGGTCTGTGGCTGGGCATGGCCAAGATGGGCATCGAGGCGGCGCTCATCAACTTCAACCTTCGTCTGGAGGCCCTGGTGCACTGCGTCAACATCTCCAACGCCAAAGCCGTGGTGTTTGGCAGCGAGCTGACCGACGGTGAGGGACAGAATCCACTCCGAGCAGTTCAACTCATCATCATGGAGATGATTTCCGTCAAGTAGTCATTAATTATGTATTAATTAACGTATTAGTTTGAGCTCTTCTCAGTAAAAAAATATTATTCATATTATTCTGATATTTTAATAATGAATAAATAATATTGCAGTTTGATAAATAAATACAGAATCTAAAATAAATATTTGAAACCGTAGAATGTTAGTGTGTAACGGAGGAAAAAAACAAAGACAGAGCAACATCACTCGGGTTCCGACTCGGCACACGGACGTGAGACGGATGTGAAACGGATGTGAGTGTACTAATGGGTTCAGTTACTGAAATAGTGTTGCTAACCTGAATAATTACTCACTCGCATTACTTAAAGTCTACATTCTGTTTGTTTTCAGTGAACGAGTGTCTAACAAATAGAATTTTAGAAGTTTTTGTTGTGATTATTTGTGTTATTTTTTTTAAAATCATGTAATCGCACGCCTAATTTGGCTCGTTAACGGTTTGCTAATTAGCCGAGTAGATCTGGTGTATTCATCATTTAACCCATTAACACGTCCGTTTCACTTGTGGATCTGTACAGTCGGACCACGTCTCCAGCTTCGTGAGTAAACCGTCACGGTTACAGAGAGTAAATGTAGTAAGAGAGAGCGTGTTATGAAATGAATCATACTCGAGAACAGGAGGGAAGTGAAACTCGCGCCACTTCTTAACCTAGATTAGTCACTGGAGTGCGCTCTGGATTTAAAGTATGGTTGTGAAATAGCGTTTCATGCCATAATCTGATGGTCATCTGAACCCTCGGGGTGAGAGGTGGCGGGGGGGGTGAAGGGGGGTGAGAGGTGGCGGGGGGGTGAAGGGGGGTGAGAGGTGTTCAAGCCATAAAAGTCGAGCAAAGTAGAAGAGACACGAGTAAACACTAAACCTGCCGAACTCCACCTGGATTTAGCCGACTCGGCATTTTATTGTTTGCCCTGTTCGTCTTACGGTTTCTATAGTAACGGCTCGTTCACAGGGACAGCACATGCTCCACATAAAATTTAAAAAAAATCGTTGCCATGGTGAAGTTTTCTGTAGCGAGAATTAATAAATATTTATTTACTTTAATATATGGAAGGAGTCTCCAGTGTCAGTGCATTATAACTAAGTTTTCTTCAGGAAAGTGGAAGAGTTTACACTTTGAGTATTAATTTTTTTTTTTGTCTTATTAACTTGAAGAGACGGGGAATAGAGAGAGAGAGGGGGGGAATAGAGAGAGAAAGGGAATAGAGAGAGAGAGAGAGAGGGAATGAACCCCTAAAATAACGCTCTAGATACACATCTTCAACTTCATACTCATTAAAAATGCTAGAAATCGATGCATATGCATGAATATGCAAATAGGACACATACCACGCCCACCAGAATCTGCATCTCAGAGCTGTTCATGTGAAGTTTAAACATGAATATGTATTTAAAGTATCTGTGTCTGTCTGTCTGTCTCTCAGCGATGTGTGAGGTGCACAGCTCCATGGGGAAATCCGTAAAGCTCTTCTGTTCTGGTGATTGGGATCCCAAGCGAGTACCTGAGGGAACCGAGTGTTTAGAGCCACTCCTCCAGGCCGCGCCCACACACAAGCCCAGCCAACCACAGCGCGGCTTCACCGGTACGTCAGCCAATCACATGTAGAGAGATTATCTGGGTGTTAAAGGTCCACATGGTTCTGAATTCTGATCTGATGTGATTCTCCCCGTTAGATCGTCTCTTCTACATTTACACATCTGGAACTACTGGAATGCCGAAAGCTGCGATCGTCGTCCACAGCAGGTACAAAATATTTTCTCTCCTCCCTTCTCTCTTCTCTTTTTTCCTCTTCTCTCCTCCTTCTCCTCTCTTCTGTTCTTTCCTATGCTCTTCTATCCTCTCCTCTATCCAGAGGACTATTCTCCTCTCCTCCTTTCCTCTTCTCTCCTCTTCTTTTCTCCTTTCTCCTCTCAACTGCTCTATTCTCCTCTCCTCCTTTCCTCTTCTCTCCTCTTCTTTTCTCCTCTCAACTCCTCTGTTCTCCTCTTCTTCTCTCATCTTCTCTTCTTTCCTCTTCTCTGCATTTCTCCTCTCAACTCCTCTTCTCTCCTCTATTCTCCTCCTCTTCTCTTCTCATTGCCTCTCTTCTCTTTTCTTCTCTTTGCTTATCTTCTCTCATCTCATCTCATCTTTTCTCGTTGCTTCTTCTCCCTTCTGTTCCGTTCTCTTTTCTTCATCTAACATTTAACTTTCTTCTCTTTCTTCTCTTCTGTCTTTTCTCTTCATCTGTCTTTCTCCTGATGTCACTCACTGTGTGTGTGTGTGTGTGTGTGTGTGTGCGTGTTGTAGGTATTACCGTATGGCTGCTCTGGTGTATTACGGTTTCAGGATGCGGTCGGAGGACGTGCTGTACGACTGTCTCCCGCTTTACCACTCGGCAGGTGAGACAACGCTCGCTGAACACTTCCTGTCAGATAAACTGTTCAGGAAGTGTGTAAACAAGGTCACTTCCTCCTTTTTACACTTTCAATAAATAATTTAAGAATTTCATTGCAACTACTCAAAACACTCGACTGGGCGTACCTTCTATAGCTGTCAGTCTTAGCTGAAATGGGCGTGGCCTCTATCTATAAATCTGAGTAGAAGAGGCGTGGCTTCTGTATCTGTCAGTCTTAACTGAGGAGGTGTGGCTTCTGCATCTGTGACTATAATTGGAGGAGGAGTGGCCTATGTGTCTGTCGGCCTTAGTTGAAGGGAGCGTGGCCTCTGCATCTATCGGTCGTAGTGGCATGGCTTCTGTATAATCAATGTGAGTGGAGGAGGCGTGGCTTCTGTATAGTTAATCTGAGTTGAGGAGGCGTGGCTTCTGTATCTATCCAGCTGAGTGGAGGAGGTGTGGCCACTGTATCTATCTTTACTGAGGAGGTGTGGCCTCTGTATCTATCTTTACTGAGGAGGTGTGGTCACTATCTGTTTTTATTGAGGAGGTGTGGCCTCTGTATCTGTCTTTACTGAGGAGGTGTGGCCACTGTATCTGTTTTTTCTGAGGAGGTGTGGCCTCTGTTTCTGTCTTTACTGAGGAGGTGTGGCCTTTGTATCTGTCGGTCTTTACTGAAGAGGTGTGGCCTCTGTATCTGTCTTTACTGAGGAGGTGTGGCCTCTGTATCTGTCTTTACTGAGGAGGTGTGGCCATTGTATGTGTCTTTACTGAGGAGGTGTGGCGTCTGTATCTGTCACTGTAAGTGGAGGAGGTGTGGCCTTTGTATCTGTCACTGTAAGTAGGGGAGGTGTGGCCTTTGTAACTGTCAATCTGAGTAAAGGAGGCGTGGCCTCTCACTTTTCAAAGCGTACACTATTTTTTTTTTATTTCAGTTGGAATGCAGTGTATCCTGTAGCTCAGGGAACATAACCTTATTTCATTAGCACAGTTTTTTCCTGATGATTCCAAACTTACATGTTCTGTTGTGTGCCAGGGAACATTGTGGGCGTCGGCCAGTGTCTGATCCACGGCATGACCGTCGTCATCAAGAAGAAGTTCTCAGCATCCAAATTCTGGGAGGACTGCATCAAATATAACTGCACGGTGAGAGTCAGACATGGAGAAACACGTGAGATCTTCATATCACACTGATTACGTTATGGCTCGTGTCCATAGCTACAGAGTTGACTCCGCCCCTTTCCTTTCAATTCCTCTCAGCTGCTTTTATGGAGAAACTCAGATTTCAAACGTTCTGTCCTGATCTGAACAAAAGAAAAAACAATCTCCCTGTCTGAAATAGTGTCCTACTTCCTGTTCGCTGCACATTACAGTGCATTGTGGGTATTCGCTCTCATCTAATGAAATTTTGGATGGAACTAGAAAATAGCAGAACTCCCAAAATAGTGCACCATGTAGTGAATAGGGTGCGACCTTTACTCCCTACACAACCCGTGGCAGGAGAAAATGTCCTCGTCCCAAAATAAACAACGCCAACTACTACAGCTTCCTGTCTGTAAAGACTACACAATACAAACACACGCAAACCACGCCCATGCCAAATCACTGTCTCTCTCTCCATCTGTCTCTCTCCCTCTCTCTCGCTCTCTCTCCCCCTCTGTCTCTCTCCCTCTCTCTCGCTGTGTCTCTCTCCCTCTGTCTTTCTCCCTCTCTCACTGTCTCTCTCGCCCTCTGTCTCTCTCCCTCTCTCTGTCTCTCTCTCCCTCTGCCTCGTTCTCTCTCACTGTCTCTCTTGCCCTGTCTCTCTCCCTCTCTCACTGTGTCACTCTCTCTCTCCCTCTTTCTCACTGTGTCTCTCACTGTCTCTCTTTCTCAATGTGTATCTCTCTCATACACAATCTCTCTCTCTCTCTTTCTCACTGTCTGTCTCTCTCTCTCTCTCTTTCTCAATGTGTACCGCTCTCCCTCACACACAATCTCTCTCTCTCTCTCTCTCTCTCACACAGATCGTGCAGTATATCGGTGAGATCTGTCGTTATTTGCTGAATCAGCCGGTGCGGGATGTGGAGCAGCGTCACCGTGTGCGCATGGCGCTGGGTAACGGTCTGCGTCAGTCCATCTGGGAGGAGTTCATGCAGCGCTTTAACGTACCGCAGATCGCAGAGTTCTACGGCGCCACCGAGTGTAACTGCAGCCTCGGCAACTTCGATAACAAGGTGAGACGAAGAGAAAGAAAAATGAGATACTGCGTGCGCACACGCGCACACACACACACACACACACACACACACACACACACACACACAGCTTCTCCTGAAATCCACTTCCTAGCTAATGCATTTTGAAGTGAATGTGTAGGGGTGTGTATTGGACACGTTTCAGATGATGGATATCCGGAATATTCTAAAAGCTCTACGCTGCAGGTAACTCGATTCTGTTTAACACTCACACTGCTGCTGAGTTCTGGACTGTGATTGGTCAGAAGGTGGTGATTAATTCTCTAGAACAGCGGCTCTGACAGTAGCGCAGGTTTATATTAACGCTCTCGCTCTGATACGTTATGGTTTCTATAGTAACGGCTCGTTCACAGGGACGCGTACAGCAGACGCTCCGCTGATGATAAACAGATTAAAAAACGTGTAATCATTGATATGGTGACATTTTCTGTAAGAAGACGTTTATTTAACATTAACATTTGTGTGTGTGCGCGCGCGTGTGTGTGTAGACCGGTGCGTGTGGCTTTAACAGCCGTATCCTGCCCTTCGTCTACCCCATCCGTCTGGTCAGAGTGAACGAGGAGACCATGGAGCTCATCAGAGGACGTGATGGAGTGTGTATACCATGTGGTCCAGGTTAGTGTACATACACACACACACACACATACACACACACACTTACACTTTTGTAGTTTTTTAACCTTTCCACTACACAGTGTCATCAAAATGTGTTTCCACCAAGAATAAACTATTGGCACCCTTTGGCTTTATTAGTGATTTGTTTCTCTCTTTTCTCTGTCACCAGAGAAGCTCCTCCCCCTTTCACAGGTAGTGTTATGTGATCTGAAATCCTCAGCTGGTGTTGTCTCTGTGTTCTCCAGGTGAACCGGGTCAGCTGGTGGGCAGAATCATCCAGAATGACCCCCTGAGACGCTTTGACGGCTACGTTAACCAGTCCGCCACCAGTAAAAAGATCGCACAGAGCGTCTTTAAGAAAGGGGACAGCGCTTACCTGTCAGGTGAGCGCTCCGATAATGCACATGTAGAGATGAGCTCTGTGTGTGTGTGTGTGTGTGTGTGTGTGTGTGTGTGTGTGTGTGTGTGTGTTCATGATGATAATCTTCAGACAGAGTCTGAAGCGATGCTGAACTACCCCGAGGTGTAAATAGTTCCCGGTCTAAAGAGTTCTTCGAGGGACATAAAAGGGGAATTTTAATGCCCCAAGGACATACTCTTGGGGCATTAAAAGTTCCTCAAGGGGCATAGAGAGAACCTTTTGGGGTGTAAAGTGTTCCCTTTGAGCATAAAGAGTTTCTGATGCATGAAAAGTAAAATGTTAAGAGGTATAGAGTTCCTGTTGCATAAACAGTTCCGTGAGGGGCAAAAAGAGTTCCGTGAGGGGCATAAAGAGTTCCCTGAAGGGGTAAAGTGTTCCCAGAGAGTGTTCACTGAGGTTGTAAAGAATTACAAAAAAATACAGGACAAAAATGAAACCTTAAGGAGAGAAAAAACAGAGAAAATTTATAACAATAAGACTGTTTTATAAGTTCGTGTTTATTATCGTCAGAAAATGCAATGATTTTGTTAATTTTTTGAAAGATAAAGACTAAAGAATGGTTAAATGTATTTACACTGTGTTTGTGATCATTGCCCAATTAAGCAGGATGTGTGATCTACATGTGTGACGACTACAGTCGGGAAGAAATATTTTAAACTGGCTGAATGTAACTGCAGAACCCAAAAAACATTTCTAATGGAGCAGGGTGGAGCAGGGTGGAGCAGTGGGGAGCAGTGGGGAGCAGGGTGGGGCAGGTTGGGAGCAGTGGGGGGTAGGGTGGGAGCAGTGGGGGGCAGGGTGGAGCAGTGGGGAGCAGTGGGGAGCAGTGGGGGGCAGGGTGGGGCAGTGAGGAGCAGGGTGGAGCACGGTGGAGCAGTGGGGAGCAGGGTGGGGCAGGGTGGGGCAGGGTGGGGCAGGGTGGGGCAGTAGGGGGCAGGGTGGGGCAGGGTGGAGCAGGGTGGGGCAGTGGGGAGCAGGGTGGAGCAGGGTGGGGCAGTGGGGAGCAGGGTGGAGCAGGGTGGGGCAGTGAGGAGCAGGGTGGAGCAGTGGGGAGCAGGGTGGGGCAGGGTGGGGCAGTGAGGAGCAGGGTGGAGCAGGGTGGGGCAGTAGGGAGCAGGGTGGAGCAGTGGGGAGCAGGGTGGGGCAGTGGGGAGCAGGGTGGGTGTATAACAGCCTGTGTATAACAGCGAGTGTATAACAGCCTGTCAGTAACACGGTTCTGTCCTTCTGCAGGAGACGTGCTGGTGATGGACGAGTTCGGCTACATGTACTTTAGAGACCGTACGGGAGACACGTTCCGCTGGAAGGGTGAGAACGTCTCCACTACTGAGGTGGAGGGAACGCTGAGCCGCCTGCTGGACATGAAGGACGTGGTGGTGTACGGTGTCGAGGTCCCAGGTACCGAGAGTCCACCGCTTCCTGCCGCCTTTATTTACTTCATCATTCGTTTCTTCTTTTCTTCTCCTGTTATGTTTTATTCCTTTCTGTCGTCCCATCCTGTTCTTTTTGTTTTGTTTTGTTTTTCAGTGAATAAATGATCGCTCTGTTCTCTGCTTTCTCGAAGTCTTTCTGGATCTGTTTGTTTTTCCTCTTTCTCGACTCGGACTCTAACTTCTTGTTGTTCCTCACCAGGTGCAGAGGGTAAAGCCGGCATGGCGGCCATCGCGGACCCGGACCACACCACAGACCTGGGGAGGTTCAGCAGGGAGCTGGAGAAGGCGTTGCCCCCCTACGCCCGCCCGGTCTTCCTGCGCTTCCTGCCTGAGGTCAACAAGACCGGTGAGTCTTCTACATCGTTGTGACCCGGTTCTGGTTCCATTACCAAAGCACCGACACTGGAGACTCCTTCCATAAACGTATAATAAACGTCTCCTTACACAAAACGTCACCATATTAACGACCGCACACGTTCTTAAATCCCTAGTTTATCATCAGCGGATCGTCCGCCCGTACACGTCCCCGTGAACGAGCCGTTACCATAGAAACAATAACGTATAAGAACACTCATTAATATAAACCTGCACTACGGTCAGAGCTGCTGTTCTAGAAAACTAATCCGCACCTTCTGACCAATCAGAACTGAATATATATAACATTTGCTTCCTTCAGTGAGACGACGTGTATCTTAGTATTGCGGATATAACGAACGCAGGACGGAGCACGGCGGCCATCTTGAACGCAGGAACCGTCCTCCTGTTCCATCGTTACTTATTTTATTACTTCTATTATTAGGAAGAACTTTTCTGCACATATACGTATCCGTATTTTCAATGATCCAAGTAGTACATCTCTCCTCTTATGGTTCTCCTTCGCGCAGGAACCTACAAGTTCCAGAAGACGGAGCTACGCCGCGACGGTTTCGACCCGACCGTGGTGTCTGATAAGCTCTACTTCCTGGACTGCACTAAAGGATGCTACGTCGAGCTGGATGCCAAACTGCACCGTAGCATCGCCTCGGGGAAACAAAAAGTATAAAGAAACCACTGCCGACTCCGCCCACTTCCTCAAACTTCCCTCATCAGACCCGTCCTCCCTAGGAACCTTTCAACGCCTCGTCCCTCGTTACCTCAGCAACCGCAGTGAGGGGTAGCAGGAGCACTCCACCTCCCAGTTCACCCGTCCGTTCAGACACCCGAAGTGCCCCACCCTCGACCTACCGTGGGCAGGACGACACACAGACGTCGATACAAACACTTTGATATGCGCTATAGCGGTTTCTGGCACAAGGAGAGAGAGCGAGAGAGAACACGCCTCCTCGGTTCGTTCTGCACAGCGGCGGCGGCTTGTTGATAACGTTGATCTTGAACGCACTCCAAGAAAAGAAAAGAAAAAAATCCCTCTCTGCTCAGCGAAGGGACCAAATCGACACGCGTCACGTGTCCGTCCACGTGCAGCAGAGCGAACAGACAGCCATAAAAGTGACTCGGTGTTCAAATGCTATTTATTTCAAACTTGACCTGCACCAAAAAATATTTAAGTTGTAGAATAGCGTTTATTTATAAAAACGTATCGTAAACATCGAATGCATCATCTGTGTACAGCTTAGGTGCGAGCGGTTACTGCGCCTGGCTACCGATATTCATTCTTCCATACCTGTAGGGGGCGGTGTGTGAAAGCGTGTGTGTGTGTGTGTGTGTGTGTGTGTGTGTGTGTGAACTGAATGTGTCCGCGTATGTGGCATTGTGCAGACCGCACTGTCGGGTCTTACGTCTGAGAATTCTACACGGCTTTGCGTGGAGGATCTGGCGCTCGTAGCCACGCCCCCTCGTGCGAGAAATGAAAACGATGAAAGGGAACTCGTTTTAATACACCGTTATCTGTTTGTTTGTTAGTTTGTTTTAAAGTGGCAGAAGCATGGCTGCTGAACAGACGGAGCAGTGTGCCTTAACATGAGCTCAGGCCCTGTCCTAATCCACCTCACCGTATCTGGCTCCCTTCCTAGGCTCCCTCCTCCGAATCTTCCTGTCCGTTTCCTGTAGGTTTTCTCCTGACGAGATAAACACTCCTGTACTTATTGGCTCACGTTAGCAAAATATATTAATAAAAATCCTCCTATATGTGTATCGATAATCAGGTGCATAGTAATACATTGTGATATTTACTAGGGATGCATCCATACCATACCCCCCCCCCCCCCCCCAACGTCCTGGAATTACAGCGCTGGGAATTCCGGAGTTTTTGATTAGGGAATTATGAGCTGCAGTTCACTTCCAAATGGACGCAGCATAACCCTGCTTTCACACTAGCCATCAACGAGTCATGGCATATGTGGGTGTGGCCTGTCCAGCGTATTATTTAAAAACTAGTATCTCTCTCATATATATATATATAAATCTACACACACACACACCACTTCTAAAGCTGATTCAGTAAATCAGATCGGTGTGTGATTACCGTGTTGCGCGCTCGGCTTCATACTAGCTACGTTCTCAGACTAGTTTAGCAAAGCGCTCACTCACCAGGGGCACCAACGACCTCTGCTGAGCTTTATTCTTTTTCCTAACGTCTCTGTACACGTTTGTCGAGAGCTTGAATACGAAAGGAGGAGACGCTCGTTTTATCGTGGGATCGCAGGTAGGAACTGCAACGTCGGAAAAGTCGCTCGCTAGTGTGAAGGCAGGGTTACACTCCCTGGTTTGACTGAGACTCATGGTCGCTTATTTCTCTCTGTGAGTGCGTGTGAGAGTGCGTGTGAGAGTGCGTGTGAGAGTGCGTGAGAGAGTGCGTGTGCACGTACGTGACGGCTTGCTGTAGCACGAGTCACTGTTGAACTGATACAAAGGGAAGATGAAGATCTGTCATGCTAACGCTAAGCAGGAGGTTGGATCTGATGCGGATTTTAGATTTACACTCCAGAGTTTAAGATCAGATCTGGATGAAGTTTATGAATTAAAGTTTAAGGTGAACTTTATATTGGATAAGTAAAAAAAAAAAGAAAATGTGGTTTATCATGCACTCTGCTGTCTCAACTGTTGTGTTTTTAATTTTATTCTTAATTATTTTATTTTTTTTGCATTTATTTATTTTGCACAACACTGATTTTGTTTTTAATTGTCATGGAGTGACTGGCTTTAATTATGTTTCCTGGTTTATTTTTTGTTCTTGGCGTGTGTGCGTGTGTGTAAGTGTGTGTGAGGGTCGGTCCTATGAAAGCAGAGTGTCGTCATCGTGCGACTTTGCCGAGGCCGCTCCTGACTTTACATCACGGTTGACAATATTTTTGTTTAAATTCCGATTCACAGTATAAGGGGCGGAGCCTGATCAGTTCCCGAGTGCTGAAGAAGCGTAATAATCGTTCGGATATCAGTCCACGCGTCTCTGTTCAGTTTTTCATTTGTCCAGGGATCCAGACACGACGCTCGGAACGAGGAGTCCGATTGTAGTTCCATGTTCTGGCCTGCAGGAGGCAGCGTGTCGTCACCTGACCAAAATCTAGTCTCCATTAGTTTTTTTTTGCTCTACTTTGTAAGGACCTCTATGCATCATAATAGAAAATGGCATAATTCCGACTCCCGAGGTCCAATCCAGCATTTAAAGCAGCCGTGTCTCACCGTAACATCGTTTAATCCTGCACATTCGCACCGTTTACGATCTTTCTCGTACTCGTGGGAAAGACGTAGCGCGCAGCGTCGTTCTCAATTTCACAAGAAACAAATCTAGCCCCGCTGTAATTCTGTGACGGTAGAACTGTGGATGGATTTAAACTCTGGTTAACGTGAAGTGTTTGATCCTGCTGAACACACACGCTTCGGAAGCGGGGAAAAAATCAACGGTTCCTCAGCGATCACGCAACGTTTATTTTCATCAACACAGTATTGTGGTGTTATTCCCACCGGAACACGGAAATCTTTCGTTCTTGCTCTTTTCCTCGTTCCCGTTTCTGTAAATTCTGGTTTTATTCACGTGAGGCCGGAGGCTAGCGGACCCACGTGCGCTCACAGAAGTATAAATCAGGCCTGAGGCACAGACCGGCAGCTTCGTTTCGTTCGATCTTGAACCGTTCCTTCGTTCTCTCGATAAAAGCGTTTTGAAAATGTTTGGCGTTACGGCGTGGTGTGTGAACGCTGCTGTGATACTGTATTCATGGATCTTTCTTTGATTTTGGGGGGGTTTTTTAGTGTGTGTTGTTTTTTTGTTTCATTTTCCAAAGTGATGAGGGACCAAGCAGGCTCACAGACAGAGTTCAACTTTTTGGGGGTTTTTTTAGGGGGAGGGGGTGAGGGGGTGAGGGGGTGGGGTTTGATGCATGTTAACAGAAGGTGGAGGTTGACAAAAGTTATTTTTGGGTCCAAGAAAAATAAAAACAAGTAAAAATGCTACCCTGGAATCAAGCATGTGGTCACAGAGACCTGGTGTGAACCATCAGCTCGGCGATCGGCGTCGTTCTCCTGACCACCTTCTCCATGTTTCTCAATCCGCTGCTCAGGAACAACGCTTTAGTTTCAGAAAAAGGGAAAAAAGTGTGTGGGGTTTGTGGGTTGGTTAGTAAACAGTGCACTCTGTGTGTGTGTGTGTGTGTAGGGGGAGGTGTGTGAGGTGTGTATGTCGCACTGAAGTCCTCTTGTCTCTTACTAGCTGTATATCGTGCTTTTCAGAAGAAAAAAAAAAAAACACATCATCCGAGAATCAACATTAATAAAAAAATCTATAAAGTTCTGGCTGTCGCTTTTATTTTTTTTGTTTTTTAAATAGCTCCAAATAAAAGTGATCTATTTATTTAAAATACTTTTTGATCCAAATCCAATCCTGTGGATAAGGATTATATTTAACAAAGCCTGCTATAATAATAATAATAATAATAATAATAATGGTGATAAACACTATAAATAAAAAGTAAGAACAGAAGTTAGTGTTTCAAACTGCTGTAGGATCTGCATTCAATTAGAATAGTTTTAAAAGGTTATGCTTTTTGTGTACCATCAATTGCAAAAGTGTTGACCCCCTCCCCCTAGTTTTCACCTACTATTCCACGATGTGACGTAATGAAACGTAACGTAATGAAACGTGGGTGTAACCTGGAAAAATTCTGAAAATAAGTCAAAACATTCAGGGTCCAGGATCCAGAAGGATATTATCCAGAGGATATGAAAAAAGACTGGAGGCAGTCTGAAAGAAAGACAGAGCGAGAGAATGAAAAAGAGAAGGTATTTAGAGGATATTAAAACAAATTGATATAAAATTTCAAAAAAAAAAAAAAAAGTTAATGGCCATTTGAAGGAATGAAGAAATAAAGAATAATAATAAAAAAATTCACTCACAAAATATTTTTGATTTTTTTTTTTTTTAAAAAAGAGCAATAACAAAAAAGAAAAATTAGAAAGAAAAAAAAAACAGGAAAGTGGAAAAAAAACAAAAAAAATGACGTTTTGCTTTATTTGTATTTTCTTCATTTCTTTTTTTTAGAAAAAAAGAAGGAATGAAAGAAAAAGAAAAGAGCAAGGCCTAAAGGGAAAAAAGAAGAGCAAAAGAAAGAAAAAAAGTGAAAAAAAGAAATACAAGACCGAAGGAAAAAAGGAAACAAAATTAAAGAGAAAGAGAGCTTTGTTTTGCTTTCATTTAAAAAGTTCTGGGGGGTTTTTCATTAAATTTTTTGTTGCTTTTAACAATAAAGGAATAAAGCTCAGAACATTAAGTTCTTCATTTTGTCTCAGGGTGCACAAACTTTTGCACTCACACGCATGTAAGTACACAACTCTCCTTATTTTTCCACACTGACTCGCCTTCCCATGAAAAGTGACTTTGTTTGAGCCCATCCCCGTCTCTGATTGGCCGGTTTGCTGAGTGGGCGGAGCTCGGTGTTCTGGCTCCTTCTCGCTCCAGCTGTTTTTGTTCAGTCTGTTTTTTTTTTCTTCTGGAGATCCATGATGAAGATCACGCTGGTGAGCATCACCGTGACCATCGCGCTCCTGCTGGAGGTCCACGCTGACGTCCTGCCGCAGAAGAACTTTGACCTGAAGAGGGTGAGAGCAACTTCATGGAGTTTTGTGGAGGAGAAAGTTCTCCTGGTGTGTTTGAGGTGGAGATACAGATCTTCGGTCAGGTCTGCTTCTCATTACTCTGCTCCGGCCAAAATCGAACGAATATTCAAAAGCTCAGATTTAAATATTACGATTCCCATTTTAATATTTGTTTATTTATATCTATAAAAGTTTCTGTAACGTGTAGATGTAAAGAAACAGATCCGGTGGTTGTGCTGCTCTGCTCAACTCACAGCTTATTAATATTCATAAGATCAACATTACCATCATTAACATTATCGTTGATCCAATTTATATTTCGTGGATTAAGAAGTTTCTCAAATCGTGTCACTTTAAACCATTTTAAAATCTATAGAATAAATTGTTGAAGGAAAAACAAATTAAACATCTCTACACTTTTATTCTCATTAAACTATCAGGAGTGTATGAATATGCAAATTAGAACAGCCCCATGTTCTATTCATTGATCAACTCGCTGGGCAGTCTGGCAATTTGCATATTAGATGTAATTGGAGGAAAGCAATTGACTGTTTATTGACGTCACAAACTGAGCTCATACGTAGCCCCGCCCACAAATATATTTTACCTGGTGGAAAGGACTGTCTTCGTCTCTCCTGTCCAAAGAAAAGGAAAAAAAAGATAAATTAAAAAAAAGACAAGAGAAGAAATCAATAAAAAGAGAAAAATGGAAAAAACTCAAAAAAATAAAAAATTGAAAGAAAGAAAGAACAGAGACAACAAAAAAGGGTTTTTTTTTTAAAAAAAAAAGGGAAAACTAGTGTATTACAAAAAATCTCATCATTCTGACACGATATTAACATTAAATTTAAAACAGAGTTTAATAAAACTTTTATTTACATCTATACAAATAATTTATTAAAACAGAAAAGGAGAAAAAAACAAACAAGTCTACAGTTTATACTTTATAGCAGTTTTACACCAGTTTTTATCTGTAACTCTTTCATTTTTTTAAAAAAAAAAAAACAAAAAAACAAAAGAAAAGCGAACGCAAAAAGAAGGCAAGGAAGTAAAGAGAAAAAAGAAACAAATGAAAAAAGAAAAAGACGAACAAAAAGGGGAAGAAAGTAAAGAAAAAGAAATAAAAAGAGAAAAAAGAAAAAGAATAAAGAGAAAAAGAAAGAGGAAAAAATAAAGAATAAATGAGAAACTCGAAAAAAAAGAAAAATAGAAAGAACAAAAGAAAGAGAGAGAAAAAAGGTATAAAAGAAAGAAAAAGAATGAAACCAGTGTTAGAACAAGATCATATCATCCTGACACGATAAGAGTTTAATTAAAAACTGCGTTTATTTTTTCTCTTTCGGTTCTAAGTAAATTAGTTTTGTAAATGTAAATAAAAAGAAGTTTACAGTTGATACTTTACAGCTTCCAGTTAGAACGTGTAATGGTCATTTAAAAACATGTTTTTAAATAAAATAGCACAACACCTGCAAAATGTATTTTTGATCTAATTTATCACGATATCGATATTACACGCCCATATCGCTCAGCTCTAATCCTGAGGTGGAAACTTTATCCTGACTTTAAAGTGGCGTTGTGCGTTGTCCACGTGCGCCGTGTGTTCAGTTCGCAGGTCGCTGGTACCGCGTGGGTCTGGCGTATAACTCGCCCGGCTTCGCCCGGCACAGAAACAAGCTGACCATCTGTATGGGCGTGGTGGAACCGAAGGAGAACGGAGACGTCATGATGACCGTGTGGAAAACGAAGTGAGTGTTAACAACAAAACACTCAGCACTGTGTTTAACTTCAGTAACCAATCACTGTGTTTAACTGGAGCAACCAATCACTGACGTCGTAGACGTGTCTGTGGGCAGAGACTTGTTTTAGGTCGAGATCGACTGGAAATCAGTTTTACCGAAATTTTTTCTGATATTTATACGTTGTTCCATAATCGGATATCGTTTTTGTAATATCAGCGCCACAGATAAATGGCGCCCTCTTGTGGGCGTTTTGAGAGTTGCGCACAGGACCGCCATTGCAGTGCTGCATCGGTTTTATTGCCATACATACATGCATTTATATTTTTCTTTTTCTATGTAAGTAAATTCTGTTTTAAAAAGCACATCACTGCATGTCGTAATGTGTACAGCTGTGTGAGTCACCAATAAAATGAGATTTGGCGTCAGCGACCATAAACACACAGTGTAACTCCTCCTCCTTTTATAGGGTGCCATTACTTTTGTCCTAGTTCGACGGCTTGCTTTGTATGTTCTAACTGATGGATTTGAGTTTCACAAAAGGTTCTTGTGAATGCTGCATGATTCAGGTTTGGTGGCAGTTTGTGTTGTAAAGCGTGTCAATGTGTGACGCTGCACGTGTCTGTGTGCAGGTCCTCCATCTGCCAGAAAGAAGTCTACAAATATGAGAAGACGGCCGTACCTGGCGTGTTCACGTACTTCAGCACACGTTAGTGATCTTTCAGCAGTCCCAGAAACGAGCCCTGTCACAGACGTGCGTTATATAGCGTCGTACGAGCTACTGGATGTGTAAACAAAACCTGATTAAAATCAGAAAATCGGTCCAACGGTATGATCCCAGACACGGTATCGTGGGGCAAAAGGTTTGGGGAGAGAATTAATTTAGTACTGATTCTCAGGAAAAAATAAAGACAGTGAAGAAATGTTCGAAATTGGATCAGTAGTGAAATGAATTGTATTGAATCGTATCAGTGATGAACTGAATCGTATCGGATCAGTAGTGAATAAAAGTACACTGAATCATATCAATGCTGAATCGAACTGCATCGGATAGCGAACCGAAGTGCAGCGAATCGTATTTGTGATCAGCCAAAATTTACCGGATCGATAGTGCACAGAAGTATATCATACGTCATCAGTGCTGAATCGAATCATAACGGATCAGTGGTGAACTTAAATGTTCATATTTGATCAGAATTGACTGAATCGAATCCTATAGCTGCTGAACCGAATCGTATTGGATCATTGGCAAACCGCAGTGTATTGAATCGTATTTGCGATGAACCAAAACTTATCGGATCAGTAGTGCATTGAAAAGCATGAAATCATATCAGTGATGAATCTAATCATATTGGTTCAGCAGTGAACGAAGCATACTGAATCATGCAGGTGCTGAATTAAATCATATTGTACCAGCAGTGAATTGGATTGAACCGAATCGTGCCAGATCAGCAGTGAACTAAAGTGAATCGAATCGGATCAGTAACGACCTGACGTTCATTACGAGCAGCAGTGAATCAAAGTGTACTGAATCACATCACTGAACCGATTCATTCCGGATCAGTAGTGAATCAAAGAGTATGGATTGTTACTTGTTTAACTGTTGGGGGGGTTGTTCTGTGTATCGTACCGTCTGAGACGGGGAGAGTCACTCCCGTATGAACTATAATTAGAAGTGCAAGCGGTTCTAATGTAAAATACTTCATCAGACAAGAAATACCACGTCTCCATCTCCAACCACAAGACTGATATAAATATAACACATGAACTATTTACTCCCTGTATCACAAATCAAGAACCGAGACCGCTTCATATGCAGTGTGTAAATAAATAAATGAATAAACTAAGAATAAACAAACAGCCCAAATCTGCAATGTTTAATATAAACACCCCAAAAGTAAACACGCCTCCAAGCTTTAAGAGCCTGGAAAGCTCCGAGACCGCTCGCTATATGACTCAATATTACACATTCCTCTGTGTGTGTGTGTGTGTGTGTGTGTTTTACTACAAAGAGCTTGGACAAGTTTCCCTGTACTTGACGTGGAAGAAAGCAAGAAATAAAATAAATAAAGGGGAAAATTTGCAAAAAGAACGGTACAATAAAGAAGGGAGGGATAGAGAAAGAAAAACAAGAAAAACATGAAGGAGAGAGGGAGAATTTAACAAGAAAGAAAGGAAAATAGTATGGGGAGTATGTATGTGTATATAAACATTTTAAAAAGAGTAAGAAAGAAAAACTATAAGCAAGACAGAAAAATGTGAGAAAGAAAAATATATGAAAGAAAGAAAAGGAAAGAAGAAAAAGCATAAGAAGGAAAGGAAAAGATGGCCAGCATCAGGAAGGGTCTGTATCTGGCGTTCAGGTGTTCTTTCCTCTCACAGGACACAGCCGCGTGAAGGACATCACTGTGGTGGAAACCAACTACGGCGAGTTCGCTGTGATTTATAAACACAGGAAGTTTAACCGGGAATTCTCTCAGGTGTCCCTGTACAGTGAGTGAATCAGTCACGTGATCATCCGTACATTCTCACACGTTTCTACATACTAACACACACGTTCGCATAGTCACAAACACGACCACACACTAATACACGTGTCTGCATGTGGAGAGCTGAAAGGCTCATTATTCACGTGCATCTAGGATAATGCCACGCTCCGCCAGGTGTTCGGTTAGCATCACACGTCACTTAGCAGGTGCGTTAATTATCTCATTACAAAGCTCCTCCTCTACCGTGTTTAAGGAATCTACAGCAAGTCGGAACATCCGACAATAACTCGCACACCGACGCACCTGTCCACGCGTTCACACACTAACACACAGCTCCACGTTTTCGTACAGTAACACACCTGTCCACACGTTCATACGCTGGTTCATACACACACGTGTGTTAGTGCAGTTGTACACTCTCTGTTGTCTCTGGTTTCTGGTTCAGGTCGTAGTCAGAAGTTGAGACCAGAAGTGATTGAGAAGTTTAAAAAATACGCCACGCAGCACGGCTTCCCTGAAGAGTCCATTGTAATTCCACCACCAGCAGGTAAAACACACACACACACACACACACACACACACACACACACAGAACAATGTGTATAATATACTGTATAACTAATGTATAGAGGCATGTCATGGTCACGCCTATCTTGTGCTTCTCTCTCCTCAGATAACTGCCCCCTCGCACGCCACTAAGTGAGTACACATTTTACACACACACACACACACACACATTATATATATATATACACACATGTATATATAGATAAGGAGAATGATTGTGTTTTTCAGAGTGGTGTTGGATTACAGCACAGCGCGAGTGTGATGCAGCTCAGACAGGACGTTCTCTACAGAGCCCAGCTACTGAACTGGATCTCAAGGCTCCATCAGGAGAACCTACTTCTGTATCTTAATCAACTGTTAATGTTAATCTGTAATAAAGCTGTAAGGTCCACTCGCTGATCCATCTCACGATCATAAACTAGTCAGTCTCGGCCATTAGACAATTAGAGGTAAATTAACGAATGCTATTTACATGGCCGCTCACGCTCGCCCTTTTATCTAAAAGTATTTTGTTTAGTTCCCTCAGATAGTAGACCCTTAATGTACACCTGTCAGGTGTTACTTACAGTAATGTTATTTCTAGCCAGAGGTCATGATCGCTATAATTTACAAAGATAGACCAACATTACCCAAGTTTAAAATAGCTTTATATAAATCATGTCATAGTTTCCTATATACAGTACGTACACTTAGCTGGAAAAGTATTAGAATAAGCAGAGGTTTAAACTCCACCCTGTTTAGGTTAGTCGATCACCTTGGCAATTAACTAGCACACTCGAACTAACGCCGAGCTGTTAGTCGGAGCTCTAAAGTCTCAGCCAGCGTACCTGACGCTCCACTCGGAACCGAGCTTTACTCCGCTCCTAACCCGAGCGTAGATTTGTGGAAACATGGACTTAACGTAATCTATTAGAGACAATCATTCAGAATATAATCAAGTCTAATCATTTATTTAACCAGGTAGGAACATATCCAAATCCAACAAGAAGAAGAAGAAAGAATCACAATCAAATTCAAACATTTGAGAATTAAACTCACATACCTGGTAGAAAAAACTGCACGCAGCGACTGTGCGGGAGATCTGTCTGTCTGCCTGTCTGTCTGTCTGTATGCCTGTCTGCCTGTCTGCAGGTTCTCCCGAGTTCCTTCACAACCCTCCCTGAATATCCAAACTGAGTAAACCTTGTGTCCTTTAATCAGTGAGGATTTGTGGAAGAATGTTGTTTTTTTCCCCTCGACCTCTTGGAGTTTGACCTTATTTTGACAGAGACCTTCCGTACCAGTCACACGGAAACCTCTTAAACGTAAATCAACCAAATGGTACCGAATCTTCTGATCAACGAGATCAACAAAGAGACCTTCTATTCATCAGTCACACACAGAGACCTCTACGATTATTCATTTCATTCTTCATTTATTTATAGAGCACTTTTAAAAACAGCCTCAAGACTGACCGAAGTGTTAGTGTACATGAGCAGAATACAGAAAAATTAAAATGTATAAAACATCTCTCTCTCTCTCTCTCTCTCTCTCTCTCTCTCTCCTGCGTTTTAGCCTTGAACAAGGGACCGTCAGTAGGTTAAGGTTGCCAGATCTGAAAGTAATGGGAGGGTTGTAGGGACACAATGCGTCAGACAGGCAGTTAGGAGCAAGGTTCTGTAAGCATTTATAGACTGGAAGCCAGTGGAGATCTCACACACTGGGAGTGGCTTGATCATATCTGATCCGTTCTTGAGACATTTGGCTGCAGCTGAAGGTGAGCTACCTGGAACTGAGGGGTGTTCATTCTCCAAGCTGAAAACACCTAAACTCTTAATCAGAAAACTCCTTACATTTGCAGAACAGGATAAGTCACTCAGTGGGGTGTGTTCTGTTACTGGAAGTGATGCAGACCTTCCGGTGCCAGCCTTACAAGTCAATATAGAGTAAGGCGAGACACTACAGGTACTTTTTATTGTACCGGTACTTATTTCAAATAAATGTACATGTGTTTATGCAAATGAGGCTTCATTTCATTCAATACACACAAATTTGCATCCTTAACACAACTAGATGATAGGATTGAAATGTCTCGACATTCGTATTAGATTTATTACTGCAGTTTAAGAGACGCTAGTCTTCTTTCCTCTTCTTTGGTTTTTTACGGCAGGTTACATCACTGCCACCTGCTGTCTCACTGTAACTTACTATTTCTTAATTCAATTCGTCCTCCCAGTCCATTTATAGATGTATAGTTTATCAAAAATAAAAATCTGAAAAACTGTTTACCTGTATTGTATTGATTTCTAGCGATAATTGAAAATATAGAAAAATAAAGAATGATTTTTTTTTCTTCTAACCCGCCAGTGTGTTGTGTTCAGTCTGTAAACAGGTACTTAAAGCTGAATAACTATTAGTATTAGTAGTAATAATAATAATAATAATAATAATAATAATAATAATAAACCTGAGTTTATGGCGCCGAGTTTATTGCTCTACTTCGCCCCCTAGTGGAATAACACTGACTAGCTCGCTATGTGTGACAACCCTGATTTACACACTGCACTGTTTTGTCTTGTTTTGTCTTGTTCAAAGATTTAATAAAAACCACAGCTCTGTATAAAAACACTGACGCAGCGTGACAGTCACGTGACTCACCCAGTTGACGGCCATTTCCTTTCCACTACAACAAAAACACATGAATATATCATTAATGACACTGATAGATCACTCATTACCTGATAACCATTATTATCCCTGACACTTCTGTCCTCTTTATTCTCTCGCTTTCCTCTCTCGGAGCTCTTCAGCTGCATTTTTTAAATAATGTTTCCAATCGAAATCCATTCGGATTATCTTTAGCTCCTGCACTGTTACAAACGAAGAGCTTCATTAAAGCGAACTGATTTAATTAACCCGCTGATTGGCTGCTTCTACATCACGCGATCAATTTAGACCCATCCTATTGGATGTCACGAGTTTTTCCTGTCCACAATCCGGAAACGCTTGGATTAGCTTTCACAACATTAGCACATATTAGCTATGTTATTCTCAACGTTTCAGCATTAAGATTCTATAAAAGTGCTTTCAGTAATATCTAAATATCCTGAGTAGTCTGGAGTTTTCATTAACCTTGTCTATAAAACTACGCGAAGATATTTGCCTGCAGTGCATGTGAATAGTTTAATGTTTGGATTAATTTAATGAAATAACGACCTTTTGGATGTGTTGTGTATATAAGACTATCTTGCGTTCCACCCCTTTTGTATATCCTTCTATTTCTGTGTTATAAATGAATGAATAAATAAACATTTTAAGAATAATAATATTTCTGCATAATATTTCTTTATTTTCTCTTTTTTTTCTCCATTTTTTTTCTTTCCTCCCCTCTTCTATTTCCTTTCTCTTTGCTTTAGAAGAATGTAAATTACAGCCGAGCGTACCATTTCCACTTACGGTGTGATACTCGTATATTAGGTGTAATATTTGTGTGTAAGGATGATAATTGTGTGAGGTGTGTGTTGAAGGTTCCGTGGTGTGACCAAAACACTAAGAAAAATTCCTAATACACGTAAATGTATATGGCGAATAAAATGCTTCTGATTCTGATACTTTAAAGAAAATAGAAAAGAAAAAATACTGAGGCTTGTTGTGTTATTTTCCATTTCACCTTCTAACGTCCTTGACGGTCTGTAAATACCATAACACCAATCACTAATCCAAATCCTTTTACCCAGATTAAGCTTTCCAGATTAATCGTCTTGGCAACGTATATTTACAACAGGTTAAATTTATATCCTGTTATTTTAAAATGCGACATAAACAGACACACAGAGCACAGGATAAATAAATCAATAAATAGATAAGAGGACCTTTGGTCTGGTTGGTTGGACTGATTTTAGGTTGCTTTGTGCCAGTGGGGTAAAAGCACATAACCCACCGTTCGATGGCTTTAACAGCAGGAGGCGGAGGAGGAGGAGGAGGAGGAGGAGGAAGAAGGTGCTGTTGTTCTCTCGATATTACAGACTAGAACCTCATTTGGATCTGAGACAGACAGAAATGCAGGCTGTGTTTGTGGTTCTCCTGCTGGCCGGTGTGGGTCTGATCCATGCCGGACCTCTACCTCCGCAACCGCTCCTCCAGACCCAGGAAAACTTCGACCTGGACCGGGTAAGAACCTCTACACGGCGTCAATAAATTTCAGAATATTAAAAAAAACACAAATACAAGTCAATAGTGATCAATTAATAACAATCCTTCAAACGTGTTACTGAATAATATGAACAGTTTGATGCTAATCTCTCAGATTTGTTGTCAGAGGAAGCATTTTTTTTTAATATAATTAGAATATTTTGTACTTTTATGCATAAATTAAATGACTAAAACTGAATTTATTTACATGATCACAAAATATATAAATGTTAAGATAAACAGAGAAATAGCTAGCAATACATAATTAGTAATACATCGTTAAATTACTATGTTGTAAACTAAACATTTTAATGAATTCCCCAAGATGACACGACCAAACCAAGTATGTACAGATTTAAATTATTCCTAGTTCTGCTACTCGCTAACTTGCTAGCATAATATTGTAGCCTTGAGTTTGCTGTTTGCATTCGAACTTTGCTAGTTTTCTAAAATTATTAAGAAAAGGAGCACTTTAGAAAATCAGGATGTGATTAGTACAAACAAATATTTATCATATCAAATGTTCAAGTGTTGTTAGCTAGCTAGTAACAAAATATTGTGACTCTCATGCTAGAGACTAGCTAGCTAACACTTGAACTACAACACGCTTAATATTGGTAAACAATAAACTTTAAAACCTCTGTTTGTCAGAAATAACATATCGTCATACACGTTCAGTCGACTTGTGTCCTAATTAACAGCTGTAGTGATATTTATCCTTCCAGCATTGATCTATAAAGCAGAACAAACGTCCTTGATCAAAGAGCAGAAACTGTTTACACATTGGCCTGTTTACACACCAGTATTACACAATGTTCATGACATTACTTTACCAAAGATATTACTTGGACAAAATTGCTTGTTTATACAAATAACAGATTTGACCTAGCAAAGACAAAAAAAAAAAAAAAAAACAACAACTAACATGTATGATAAGATATATATATCTCTTATATATCTATATCTATATATATATATATATATATATATATATATATATATATATATATATATATATATATAAAATGATTTGAAAATGCATCATTTAAAATGGTTGTTTTGTTTATAAAATGGTTACACACATTGTTTACAGACAGTTTAAACACAGGTATAGTGTCCTTCACAACAGCATTGAGCTGCTTCAGATAAATACGTTTTTAATAAGTATTTCTAGAAATCTTAATTTTTGCAATTACTGTGTAACTTCATTTATCGTCTTGTGTTTGAAACAGCTTTTTCCTTTTTGAGTCGTCCATTATACATTATAAAAATGAACAACATTCCCTCAGCCCTGAACACATTCCCCACATGACTCCTGACTCGACTCACAAGTCACATGTTCAAAAGGAAGGTGCATCATCTGAATTTCTGGAGGATCCTGAGAAGAAGAAATATGTTTTTTTTTTTCTTTCTTTTTTCTTTATATTTATGATGGTGTGATACTGACTGATGGGGTCACTTTGAAATGTACGACACCGTTACCCAAATTATTGATTGTGAAATACATTTAAATATTAATTAAAGAAATGAAATTCGAATTAAAATATTAGAATGGTGTTCAGGTTATTAGCATAGATGCTAGTTAAGGAAATCTTGCATATTTGCTAAAATCTGTGCTAAAGACGTAACCCTGTTACTTTCAACTCTCATTTAAGAGAAAAGAAAGTGTTCTTCCATTTAATATGTTGTCACGCACACACACACACACACACACACACACACACACACACATGTGTCAGCCATGTTGTTTTGTGGGCAGTTCTTGGGGAAGTGGTATGACGTCGCCTCGGCCTCCAACTGCCCCTGGAGGATGAAACACAAAGGAGAATCTCCGATCGGATCTCTGGAGCTGCAGCGTAGCGACTCTCCAAACTCCCTGAACATGACCCGCATCATGTCCAGGTACACACACACACACAAAACACACACACACACAAAACACATAAGTGTCTTATTTCTCCTATACCACAGAAATCTGCCAACAATTACATTTTGATCATATTTTCTATCCATTTATAGTTACATTTAATGTTGTATCATGTTTCCAAAAAACCACAAAGAAGTGTAAACTCTGTGCTGAAGATTTGGGAAAACTTACAGTTTCAGCTTCACCTCCGACTGTTACACAGCGCTGACACTGGAGACTCCTTCCTCATTTATTCTATTTAAAGAACTCTTCACCATATCAGTGATTACGTATGTTTGTTTATCTGTGTATGCAGCCCTTCCTGTGAACGAGCCGTTACTATAGAAACGATAACGTATCAGAATGAGTGCATTAATATAAACCTGCGCTACTGTCACAGCCGCTGTTATAGAGAATTAATCAACACCTTCTGACCAATCACAGTCGAGCATGTGGTGTAAAGCTGTGTAAAAGGTGTTGTGTGGATTTTATTGGTAGGCATGGTGTGTGTAAGAAGATCACTGGTAACTATGTGAAGACTGAAACTCCAGGAAGATTCTACTACCACAGTGTCAGTGAGTAAAAATGCTAAACTCATGATCACAACTTAAAATGGAATGAAATCTTTGAACTCTAATATAATCTCTGGCTGTGTCTCTGTACAGAATGGTCAGCGGATGTGGACGCCTACGTGGTGCACACGAACTACGACGAGTATGCGCTGGTGGTGATGTTCAAAGAGCGGCGTGGAGGAAACAAGACCACCTCGGTCAAACTGTACGGTGAGGAATCGTTTACGGCTTTATTAAAGTAAAAGTCAGTAGGAGTCTTTGATTAAGATCTTCAAGTCAGCTTGTTGAGTCGGTTCTTTGAGTCAGCTCTTTTAGTCATCTTTTTGAGTTGGAGTTGATTCAGCTTTTAAAGTCATCTTTTTGAGTCAGCTCTGATTCAGCTCTTTATCTCAACCCTTTGAGTCACTACTTTGAGTCAGCTTTTTTAGTGATATTTTTTAATCGACTCTGATTCAGCTTTTCAATCGGCTCTTTAAGTCATCTCTTTAAGCCACCACTCTGAGTCAGCCATGATTCAGCTCTTTGAGTCACCACTCTGAGTCAGTTCTTTTAGTCATCTCTGAGCTGGTGCTAATTCAGCTTTTAAAGTCAGCTCTTTGAGTCAGCTTTTTGAGTCAGCTCTCTTTAAGTCAGCCCTTTGAGTAAACAACTGTGAGTCAGCTCTTTTAGTGATATCTTTGAATCACCTCTAATTCAGCTTTTCAAGTCAGCTCTTTGATTCAGCTCTTTCTTTAATTCAGATCTTCAAGTCAGCTTTTTGAGTCGGTTCTTTGAGTCAGCTCTTTTAGTCATCTTAGTGAGCTGGCTCTGATTCAGCTTTTAAAGTCAGCTTTTTGAGTCAGCACTGATTCAGCTCTTTATGTCAGCCCTTTGAGTCACCACTTTGAGTAAGCTTTTGTAGTGATATATTGAATCGACTCTGATTCAGCTTTTCAAGTCAGCTCTTTGAATCAGCTCTTTCTTTAAGTTAGCTCTTTAAGCCACCACTTTGAAGCACCACTTTGAGTCAGCTCTTTGAGTCAGCTCTTTGAGTCACCACTCTGAGTCAGTTCTTTTAGTCATCTCTGATCTGGTGTTAATTCAGCTTTTAAAGTCAGCTCTGATTCAGCTCTTTAAGTCAGCCCTTTGAGTAAACGACTCTGAGTCAGCTCTTTTAGTGATATCTTTGAATCGACTCTGAATCAGCTTTTCAAGTCAGCTCTTTGATTCAGCTTTTTCTTTAATTCAGATCTTCAAGTCAACTTTTTGAATCGGTCCTTTGAGTTGACTCATTGAGTCAAATATATGAGTTGGCTCTGATTCAGCTTTTCAAGTTAGTCTTTTTGAGTGAGCTCTTTGAGTCACCTCTTTAACTCAGCTCTTTAAGTCACCTGTTTTAGTGATATCTTTGAATCAACTCTGATTCAGTTCTTTAATTCAGCTCTTTGAGTCAGCTCTTTCTTTAATTCAGCTATTTTAGGTGAACATTGAGAACAGACTCCCATATATGAACATCTGAACATCTGAACATCTTTCTAGATGTACGCAATGCTGTTATTCATTCATTCACTCATTCATTCATCTTCAGTAACCGTGTTATGCTACATTCACGACAGCAAGCAGCAAAATGACGGGCAAGTGTTAATTTTGTACATATGTGTGACGAAGTGCCAGTGGGAAACATGAGGAAAGATTGAGGTTTTCTGGTTGCTGCCCCCAACAGGTCGTAAGAAGGAACTGCGTCCTACGCTGCTGCAGGAGTTTAGGACCCTGGTGGCTGAGCAGGGAATGAGCGCGGATACCATCTCTATTAAACAGAACAAAGGTATAAAACTATACAATTCCCATCAGAGAGGGTTTGATAATATCACAATAATTCTAGTATCGTCCAGTGTAGTCGAGGGCAAACTTTCGGGGGGAGATGGGGGTGGGTTTTTAAAAAAAGAAAGCATAATGTACCTATTTTTACAGTTCATCTGCAATAAAACTAATTTTAAGGAGGTATAAATGAAATGTGGATGAATCCTTCAACACGACATCATCATCAGGAACATATTATACAAAGACATTTGACCTAAAGAAGACAGGAAGTATGTGTGAGGGTTTAAGGTAAGGTGAGAATGACACCTGTTATAAAGGTAAAGAGTGGACATGGAGGATTTGAGAGATTAGTTATAGCACATTTAGAAAGTGCAACACACTAATTGTTGTTGCTGTGAATTAAAATGTTCTTTGTCATCCTGATTTTGTGCTAAGGGTGTGCAGAATTTTGCACTTGAGTGCATGCGTGTCTCCCTGGCTTTGCTGAGGAGACACATTTCGTCCTCTAGTGTAATTTTTAATTATTTAAAACATTTCATTCCTTTAACAAAGCTTACTTTACTTCCTATAGGGGAAATGTTTTAGGGTATTTATTTAAGGTGGTCAGATCTAATACTTTCTCTGTCTCCTTTTTTCCCCCTTCCTCTTTAGAAGATTGTGTTCCAGGAGAAATAACAACTCCACAGACTGAGGTTCAGGTATTTAAAAAAAAATCAATTCATTTTCCATCATTTCTGTCCTATTGATTACTTAGGCTAATTTTTTTCATTATTCCCATAATGCTCTGCATGTCACGTGGCTATGGAACGGTCCAGAAGAGAACAAGACGATCTGCGGTGCTGCCTCCATCTGAGGAAGGTTCTGCAGACGACACACCCATCTTCAGAGGACAAGGTGAGTGAACACACACACACACACACAAACACACACATACATACACATATACACACACACACACACACACACACACATACACATATACATACACACATGCGCGCACACACACACACACACATGCACATACACAAAAGTATATGTAAAGGGAATTAGACCGGCTGATTTGATTGGACGCTCTGACAGCTGACGTTCTATTGATGTTTAAAATCCAAATTCAACCTTCTTTCTTTTTCTTCTGAGTGAAATCACTTTCTAACGCACCTCTGTGTGTGTGTGTGTGGTTGTGCGTGTGTGTGTGTGTATAGAGTCCTGTACAGGTGCCCCTGACCCTGGTCCGTGTTTCGGGATCTTCCCCCGCTACCACTACAACTCCTCCATCATGACGTGTCAGATATTTCAGTACGGAGGCTGTATGGGCAACCAGAACAACTTCCACACTGAGAAGGAGTGTCTGCAGACCTGCCGCACTGAGGGTGTGTGTGTGTGGGTGTGTGTGTGTGTGGTAAAATACTAACAGGGTGATGTGATGAAGAAGAGTTACTGTTACCACGCTGAAGTAGCAGCAGCTCACCAACAGTTACATTTCTTTATTTATTAAAGAATGACACACGATGCTTTTCAGCAGTTCATAGTTACATTTAATGTCGGTGAAACAAGTTAGTTCTTGTTCTCGCTTACGTTATAGCAGCTATAAACACTCGTTCCCTCACCAGCCCTCTCTTTTTTCTTTCCGTTACTATAGAAACGATTACGTATTCAAACGAGCGCATTAATTAATATGAACCTGCACTAATGTCAGAGCTGCTGTTCTAGAAAACTAATCACCACCTGCTGACCAATCAGATTCGCGTGTTCTCTCACCTGTCCAGCTGCATGTCGGCTCCAGATAGACGTCGGTCCATGTAAAACGTTGCTGCAGTTCTGGGCTTTCGACTCGACCAGTGGAAAGTGTGTGTCCTTCTACTACGGAGGTTGTCAAGGCAACGGCAACCGCTTCTACTCACAGAAAGAGTGTGAGGAGTACTGCGGCGTGAGCAAAGATGGTAAACACACACACACACACACACACACACACACTTATACACACACATCAATTTTATGAATAAATAAATAAACATGTACAGTATATGTATAGCTGAGTTAAATTACATTCACCTTCATTTATCGATGTTTTCCTGAAGATTACAGCAACTGTCTCTTTCGTGACGTGCTCAAAAGTATACGCCCCCTAACACATTTGAGTTTGTACATCATTAATGTGTTTAATTATTTAAACCAGTCACATGTTCACTTTGTTAAAGTCTTAGTTGCCTATGAAAGTTATAAATAAAACCCTCAGCGGTCGAGTTAAGAATCAGGGAATCAGCTCTGGAGAAGGAGATAATGGGGATAAAAAACATGATGTTTATCTACATTAATGTCACATTCAGCAATTTAGACTGTTTTACTAATGATGTAATATATTTAAACACACTGTTTTGTGTTACTCGTGATAATGAAGGAAGATTCGTTAAAGTTTTGGACTCAACTCTATATGTAATGTAATGTAACTTAGTTGCTTAAAAATACTGCATGTTTATACTAAATTATATTGTGTGTTTCTTATATTTCAGGCGATGAGGAGTTCCTCAAGGTGAACTAAAGACGAATGTGGGGGGAAAAAAATCAGTAAATAAAATACCGAACAGCTTTTTAACAGAGTTTATTTTTCCTTTAATGTAGAAATAATACAGAATAAACAGACTCAGGATCACCGCTGGTTTATTTAGAGATCAATTCTGCGTAGATGTAGAAACTTTTGCGAAGATTTCCTTGGAAATAAAATATTAAATATTAAAATGTGCTGGAGAGCGACTCAAACGATTTCACACACTGTTAACACGCTGCATGAGAGACGATATTAAAACATGGCAAAGGTGTTATAAGTTAGGTGTTAACACATAGAGAAGCTACGCAGCTACGCGTGTTTGATGAATTTAAATAAATAAAATACAACAAAGAAACAAACAAACAAACTAAAACATTTTGGATATTTCTATATGTTGAATAAAATAAAGTTTTTTTCCCCTTATTGTGTTTAACATTGCAATGATTTGGGGGCGGGGCTATGTATAAACTTGCATAGTGATGTCATGTAACACGCTCACTGGTTTCAGCCTATCATGCCTGATATGCAAAAGATTAGAGGATGACACTGGTGACTATGGAAACTTTTAGCTGAAGTATCTAGCTAGCAAGTTAGCAACCAAACAGTTTTTGGCTGTTATTAAATAAATCATCGAGACATTGAGGATGTGAATTGGGACTGAAATCCTACTGATGAATGTGAGCTAGTTTATAAGCAGTTAGCTAACTGACTAGCTAACTTAGAAATGTTACTAGGCTATAGAGGATATTGATACGTTTCTAGTTTGCATACTCATGTATATTCATAAATACTGCCATTTTAATGAAGGTGAAGGTATAGTGATGTTCCTCTGCTATTAAAAAAAATAAAATAAAAACACTAAACAGTTTATTATTGTGCATTAATTTGTTTTAATATTTTAAAATGTCGTTAATGTTCTGACATGTAATTTCGGCTCTGTCCATTGGGGGTCAGTGTTGTCTGACTCCATGATTCCACCTCACAGCTCAGTGTGTTAATATCTGAGGTCAGGGTTTGGATTAAGGAGACTGGTCTGAGATCAGGGCAGAGCAAGGAGGTTCTGCCTCGAGCGGCGGCGTTCCTGTTCCGGCTTCCTGTCCCGCAGATTCCCAGCGTTCCCGACCCGCGATACTGGAGAGAGAATGCTGGGAATATCCGGAGAGGAAAAAGGAACTGACGGCTTTCTGTGACCTTCCGGTCAAGGCCATATCACCTGCTCGCCCACACACACTCACACACTCATACACACTCGCACAAAGCGAAATAGGAGAACGATAGACGCCAATAAACCTTCGTTCAAACACGTACGCAGGTTTAGAGACCGCTTCAAAAATGTACAGAAATATTCCGAACATATTTGGCGTTTCATCGGAATTCCTTTTGCATGAACTTGGATAAGGATATGGTTCTTGCCGTGCGCATTAGAACGGAAAATTAGGATAAGCACCAGCTCAAAGTTCCAATAACTTCATTTTTCCTAGAAGGATTCCAGATTCCCATTTTAACGGGGTGCCAATACATTATTCATCTATAACATCTGGATGTAGCTGCATGACCTCGTGTGAAGCTTGTTAGTGTGATGTCACGAATCATTCTTAACAGCTTGAACCAATCACGTTTGACATGCAAAGCTTCAGCGGATGACCACATGGTAATGTAACACTTTCCGTAACAAGCTAGCTAAGTAGTTAGCAGCCTCAACGTGTAGCTGAGAACTGGCGCATTATTTGTGGACAACTGGAATCACATATACAATCTGGAATGACGACGCCCCTCCCCCACCATCCCCCAGGCCACACCCCTAAAATTATACGGCGGATAATACAGTTCCATTTTGAACTTAAATTTGTAAATATTTCTTCTAATTTGCTAGCAGAGAAAGTTATCCGTGTTTAGAAACGTTTCAGAAGGGTTAGGAGCAGACGTTAAAATAACATTCTTGCAACGTCTTACAATTCTAACATTCTTAGAATAATGCTCACACAAGGTAACGTGACAGGAAGGTTATAGCAGCGTTGTTATAACAGGAACGTTTATAAACGTTATGCAGAAGCTTTCTCACAAAACCTGACAGATTTAAATGTTCTTTTAGAGTCACCGGGTAACGTTCAGAAAACGTTCTTCTAACCTTAAACAGCTGGTGAGATACATCACGCTCGTAGTCTCAGTGCAGCACAAACATCGCACTCTGAACATCTCAGCTAATCGAGAACATTTGGAGAAAGGAGGAAATGTTTTGCATTTCATTTTTAGCCAAACTGCTTCTTTAAATCCATGAATTTTTTTCCGCATGAATATATTTTATTTTAATATTTTATTATCATGAGGTTTGTAATGTTCTGACAGAGCAAACATCATACATTTGGGGTTTTCTGGAGAATGTTGGATCGGGATCTCGGGTTTTAGAATGAATCCTGATATGCAAGTTAGTGAGAGATTGTTTGTGTGTGTGTGTGTGTCTGTGTGAGTGTGTGTGTGTGTGTGTGTGTGTGTGTGTGTGTGTGTGTGTGTCTTTGGATGAAGCTGCTGCTGGATGAAGCTCATGCAAATGTTTTAATGCAGTCAGAAACCAGAGCGCTGCGGTCTGGGTAAATGAAACAAAAGTGTGTGTGTGTGTGTTTGTGTGTGTAAAACTTGGATGGGGTTAGTGGTATGGGAAGAGTTCTGGTGTGTAAATATGTAGTGTGTGTATGTGTGTGTGTGTGTGTGTGTGTGTGCATGATGAGCTGGTTGGCAACTCAAACAGACTCAGACCACTGGATAAGATCAAAGCAAGAGTCACAGAAGGGTTCACTTCGCCTTCAGGACACACATACACACACACACACACACACACACACATACACACATTTCCATGGAACATGGTCTCAGAATTTCCCACATAAGAACTGTTCATATGAAGACACACCTACAGGCTAATTTCTCTCTCTCTCGCTCTTTCTTTCTCTCTCTCTCTCTCACACACACACACACACACACACACTCTTCTACAGATGTACTGATGCAAATATGTTCATCCCTTAAAGAGAAATGCAAATATATTTTTATAAAAAAACATTATATATTTATATAAACCTGCGCTACTGTCAGAGCTGCTGTTATAGAAATTGAATCAACGCCTTCTGACCAATCAGAATCCAGAACTCAGCAGCGCTGTACACATCGATGTGGAAACTACAACCTCATCATATAGCCGAACACTGTAACCTTATTTTGTTTAGACGTCCATCAACCTGGAAACCGGAATCATTTTCTTCTTTACGGCAACTCGGTACGAATCTGGCTTATGAACCCGCCTCCCCCTAGACCACACCCCCTCTTGCATCTTATTTCTCTTTTTCTTTTCTCTTTGAAAATATGGAACAAAATAAGCACTTCTTTCTATTCCTCGTGCTCTAACATGTGAACATTTGATTACGTTTCTTATGCAGACGCAACTGTCTTCCTGTTGTCATGTGAACCGTAATGAAAGTTCACTAGCGCCACCTGCAGTACTGGAGCACTCATGCACAACGGACAAAACAATACAGTACAGAGTGTGCAAAGCTTATAAGATTGCAGAGATGATTTTTCCTTACCCATGCTGAGGACGTGAACGCTGCACAGATTAGGGTTACCGGGACTCCGTCATGTGTCTCCGCTTGCGAGTGTTTGGTGATCGGACCACGCATGAAACCAGGTCACGCTCAGCCTGAACGTGACGTGCTCAGGTGCAGTGCTAGTCTGGTGGCAGGCATGTGATGGATGATGAGATGGATGTCTTAGCCAGACTAGACTCCTGGAATGGAAACTGGCTTTGGGATCTGAGGGAAAGAAACCGAGTTAATGTCAGAGATGGAAAGGAATGGACTGGAGAACAGCTTTATATCCACACGCACATTACTCCACATCTTGATCGCGGATGATCTCTGTCCTACTTCAGACTTCCTACAGGAGATGGTGTGAGGATGGTGGAGTTTTCCCAGTGAGACTTCATGTCTCAGGAATGTTATTTGTTCAGACTTCTTGGTGGAGAAAGTGCTCAAGATGGTTCCTCCTACTGTCTCCATAATGCTGCTGGGGTTCTTCAGTTCTCATGGTAGGAATGATGGTGATAGGGAGGCATCAATGTAGCCTCCTGTGTATTTGGTACAAGAGCACCTTGAGGCACGGTCAATCATCGATGTTCTGGTAGTATCATCAGACCTGAGGTCATGTTCTGTACACTTGGGTAAAGAGAGGGTCAGAACTATCACCTGATCACACCTTGGTGTTGAATTTGTAATTTGTTGCACAGGATGCCAGATAAATTTACTTCATAAACCTTGGCGAGCATTCCCAGTTGCTTGGGATCATCTGGTGAAGCTTCGTTGAGAGATGAGTTTAAGCTTGGTGAATGTCATGGTGGTAACTCTTGGATGTCCTGGTCAAACACCAGCAGTGAGGGAAGCCATCAGGTTAAAGAAGGAGGCCTTTCCGATTATTCCTCACGGAAGGTTGAACGGATTCAGTCGCGATTCCCACTAAAAACCCAGGGATGGATGTCAGGACGTACAGCAAGACATGGAACATCATGAAACTCTTAAGGGCTCCTATTAGCCATTATTAGCATCAAATAGCTTCCACAACAAAGCTGACAGAATCTAAAATGAGCAGATCTGTTTTAAGAACTTATTAAAGTCCTCTGTCCTGAAGACGTTACAGTTTTACCTCTGACTGTTACAAAGCGCTGACACTGGAGACTCCTTCCATTCCATGAACTCTTTACAGAAAACTTCACCACGTCAACGATTAGCACTGTGCGTTTGTAAAAAGCCGGATCTCTGCGTCTCAGCGCCGATGTCGTAAATCAGCCCTAAACGACACGTGGCCTCTGCATCAGTTCCTGACCTAGTTTTCGTTAGGAACTGGTGCTGATCTAATCAGAGCGAAGGTGAAGCGAGGAGACGAGTGTGTGTACATGTGGGTTGTCAGGTTGTTAGCTAAGCGGTTGTAAAAGCACACTTCCTTTCAGCACGTTAAAACCGTTGAGACTTACGTGATTAAATACTAACCAAAGTGTGGTACGTTTTAACGTCTCCGGAGACGTGAGCATTTCCCAAGCCTGCTGGAGGAAAAAAAATCATAATGAAAAAGGTCCAAGTCAGGACTGTGTAAAAAGACTTTCATTGTTGAGCTTCCTGTGGTTTGACGAAGCAGCGCTTGCGGCCCTGAACTCCACGCTCGGTTGCACGCCTTGTTTTGCCTGTTGGCTTTCCTTAAACACCGTCCACAAGCAGTTAACATTTTTATTTTCAACTGTCTGGAACGGAGGACGGCATCGTGGGGGAGGGGAGGAGAGAACGAGGGAGGGAGAACGAGGGAGGGAGAACGAGGGAAGGTTTCTGCACTCCCTTTTCACCCTGCACTCTCACCGTCCCTCCTGCTCCAGAACTCCACTGTGGAGGCACATTAACACCGAGAACCAGAGCGTTAAGGACAAGAAGAAGGAGAGAGCGAGACAGATGAGAAGAGAGCGAGACAGATGAGAAAAGAGCGAGACAGATGAGGAGAGAGCGAGGCAGATGAGGAGAGAGCGAGACAGATTAGGAGAGAGCGAGACAGATTAGGAGAGAGCGAGACGGATGAGGAGAGAGCGAGACAGATGAGGAGAGAGCGAGACAGATGAGAAGAGAGCAAGACAAGAAAGTGAGACAGATGACAGAAAGGAGAAGAGAGTCCTGCGCTGTGTTGACGCTGTCCCTCGTCCCTGTTGGTGTAGTGTTTGTTATAGAAGGTTCTTACAGGTTCTAAGTAGAATCTTACAACAAAACGTTTCCAACTGTCATTTATTTAGAAATCTAGAACCATTAACTGTCTAAAGAACCCTTGGAGAAGCATTTTTCCAAGAGTGTTCTAAAAGCCTGGAACACAAGAACCCTGCATGAACACTGCATTTTCCAATCAGAACCCCTGGAAGAAGCTGAGATTGATCTTAATTATATAAAGAACCTGAGAACCTTTTTTTTGACAGAATGTAAAACAAGTTCGACTCTAAAACCCTAAGAATTTAGACCTCTTAAAGGTTCTGTGTAGAACCCTGTAACTGAGAGTTTCCCTTCTGGAAAAGGCTCAAAGTATAAAACCTTTAGAGATTTAGAACCATTATCCAAACTATTTAAAGAACCCTAGAGGAACCATTTTTTTCTAGGAGTATAAGAGTATACACTTTTAGAAAACCCTAAGGATTTTTTAATTTTTGTGGTTCTATGTAGAACCCTGCAATAGAGGCCTCCAAGTATAAGCTCTTCAGAAAGTTAGAACCATTAAGGATCCAAAGAACCCTTGAGGAACAAGGAGTGTAACATACAGTGCATAGAATTAGGGGAAAAAAAAGGTTCCATATAGAACACGAGAACCATACAACAGAGAGTCTTCCCAACAAAACTCCTGTAAGAGTTTTCCCTAGAACCATGTTGGGGTTTTTTTTTAAAATAAGAATGTAAAACAAGGTTCAATCTAATGCCTTAATGTGGTTCTCTGGTGGAACTTTCAACTGCGGGTCTCCCATTTGGAAAGGTTTCCAAGTATAACCCGTTTAGAACCCTTAGAACCCTTAACTGTCTCCCAGTGTAAAAGTACAAAAGATAGTTCCATCTAGAACCGTGTAGGAGATTTTATTCTCACGCAGTGTTAATATGCTGTATAGGAATGAGGCGTAACTGTGTGTGTGTGTGTGTGTGTGTGTGTGTGTGTGTGTTCTCCATATGGGTTCTCCCTCACCCTCCTCACACAGAAGGCAGATGCCACATGGGCCTCTGGGTCACGCTGGGCTGCGACTCCTGACAAAAACTGAACAGTAGTGAGGAGACCAGCTGCCTACACACACACACACACACACACACACACACACACACACACACACGCACACACACACACACAAACACACACACACACACACACAACTAATCAACACCTTCTGACCAATCACAATCCAAAGCAGCTTCCTAAAATGAACTGAAGGAACGAGTGTGTATAGCTGCTATAACGTAAGTGACAACAGGAACTAACTCGTTCAATGTAACTATAAACGGATAAAAAAACCCGGATCGTTCTTTAATGAATAACAAATTGTAATTGTTGGTGAGCTGTTGTGGGGTAAGAGGAATAAAACACTCAGGGACGTGCCGTTACGGGGAAATAATCATCTTCAGGGAGGTAACAGTAACGCCACTTCATCACCCCACGCTGTCGCCGCTGATTATTTTCCTGTAAGAGCGCCACACACACTGTGTTTCATTCCTTAACTATACACTACAGTAAATACCTTCACACGAGAGAGAGAGGTGTTCAGTTCAGTACAGAGGAGAGTGAGGGCTTCACACACTCACACTCACACACTCAGACTCACACACA
>NC_071270.1:28661138-28691138 GCF_023375685.1 Ictalurus furcatus
AGGGGGGGAGAGGTCGTAGTCTGTGGGTCTGGGATATTCTCCAAATGCATGCTGGGAGATCTGGCTACCTGCTACAGCACCGTGGAGAAAGAAAACGTCGGAATCTCAGATAATGATACAGCGAGCGCGAACACAAAACCTCGTCCCGTTTTTATTTCCTCTCCAACAGAACTTTAGCTCGATAGTACTCTGAGCACTCCACATTTTTCTCCATCATCGCACTCTTTAGGTCTGAGGATCCGTGAAGTGTCGAGAGGCTCCGATCCAAAAAACCGTCTGACCTCAGTGAGGTTTCATCTCCTGCTGTCGTACACGCGCTCTGATTAAACGCGCTCAGAGACGTGAGGAAGAACAGAATGAAATACTGATGTTTGACTCCAGTATTAAACTCCAGGTGTGAATCAGGAATAGAGGTTCAGACGAGAGAGACGAGAGAGAAACCCGAACTCTCACACACTGCAGTAAAGTAGTTCGGGCCGCTTTTTACGCTTTCCTGAAGGTGTTTGGTATCCATGCGCCGTCAGAGACACACAGCTACCACAAGAAAAGTAGTTCTGTCTCTGTAAGGAGCGACTCGAACACATTGTCAATCCGCACTTGGATTGTTCTTCGGAGTGAGTTTGGAGGATTCGGGTTGTTCTCCTCGATGTACGGCGGGAGTTTAAATTCTCTCTCACTCAGATACAGTGTGTAGAGATTAGACTGGAAAACTCAGACTATAACTTTACAGCGATGACCTTTCGTGACCTTTTGCATGATTTCCACGTTCCTGTAAACGACATAATGGAATGCAGTGCAGCAATTTAAAGTCTCATTGGAATCGGCTTCGTTTCAGGGGCTATCCTGTGACCGTGTGTGTGTGTGTGTGTGTGTGTGTGTGTGTGTGTGTGTGTGTGTGTGTGTTATGTCTGCATGAGTTCACTTCTATAGAGTATGAGGACGTGTTAACTCGCCGTCTATCCACTCCTTTTGTCTGGGGGTGTTTAAAACTCATGAAAAGATATAGAGAGATAAAGAAAGTAAAAGCATGTGTGTGTGTGTGGGAGTGTGCATGTGTGTGTGTGTGTGCGCGTGTGTGTGTGTGTGTGTGTGTGTGAGACGACTTGGTGTGATATTGTGATTTACATGTTGTAGGAATTCCCCACCTTCACTCTTAAAAATAAAGGTTCTTTAATGGTTCTTTACAGCACCTCAGGTTCTACAAAGAACCTTCTTCTTGTCAGGAACCATTTATCATTGTATAGGGTTCTTGAGTCGAGCCGTATAGTTCTGTGGAGATTAAAGAAGTTCTTAGTGTTTCATTAAACGTTCTTCAGAGCAGTGTTTTGGTTCTTGAAGGTATCATCCCTTAACAGGTTAAAGTGAAGCATATAAAGGTTCTTTGTGGGACTGGAAAAGGTTCTCCTGACAGGCGTCGCTCTTAAGAACCTTACTTTGGTTCCTTAAAGCACTAAGTAAAGGTGTTTTTTTTAATGATAACATGGTTCCTTGTTGCACTACTGTGAAGAACCATTTGTGCGTTCGTTAACGCACCAGTACCTAGATGGTTCTCTAAAGAACTTCAGATTAAAGGGTTCTCCTATGGCATCAAGCTGAAAGACCCTTTTTTGGTTCTAATTGGAACCTTTATTTTTAAGAGTGTTGTAGTAACGTATGTGCATCAGAGAAAAGCGAAAAGAAGAAGAAGAAGAAAAAACCTCGACGTGAAGGAATCTACTCTCTCAAAGCAAAATTACCCACAATCCCCTGCGCTCTTTTATCCAGACTGTGAAAGGCGCAGGAGAAACGAATGACAAAAGGAACTAGTGAGAATGTGGACGGGGTCAGGGAGGCCCTCGACTCTTTCTTTTCACACGGAAAGAAAGGAAGAAAGAGAAAGTAGTGAAAGTGTCACAGTCGCACCTTTTTTAAAGGTTTAATTCTTTACTGGCTTGTACACAAACGTACAAAACATATTACAGCACTCCGTCATCTGAGCACACGACATATCACAGTGTTACAAATGTCCAAAACAAACAAACAAACACACTCACACTCACAAATAAAATAGAGTCACTCACAATTCGTTCACGAGACGCAACAACTTGGTCCACAAAAAAAAAAAAGAAAGAAAATCCACTCTTTCAAATTCACTTTCACCTAAACGAGTCGCTTCGGCTCCCCATGTCATAAATGTTATGACAAAAATCAGAGCAGAAATGACCGCAACACCGTGCAATTCTTAACAATTGGTTGATTTTTTTTTCCCCCTTTACAATGATCTTACCATCACATGTATTCTTTATTCCCCTTATACAGGGAGAGCACTTCGGAAAAGAAAGCGCCCTGGATTTTTATTGATATATTTCTATACATACACATACACATACACTATATATAGACACAAGTACACAACTGACAATAAAACAACCTGGAGCTTTTTTATGTCGTGTTCCTTTTTTTCTGTTTAGAAAAAAAAAAAAAATGTTGACGCAAAGCCAACGAGTGAACAGTCATCAGTGCAACTTTAAAAAAACCTTAAAAAAAAAACCTAATAATAATAATAATAATAAAATTTCAACAAAAAAAAAAGTTATCAAGTTTAAGACATGCATATTTAGTCTTTTATTCGGATCGCCTCAGACTCTCGGTGTTACTCTACTCCAGGTTTTATTTTAATTTTATTTTTTACTTAAAGAAATGTTTTTAAGTCTAACCAGGGCTTATCAACGGGGCCAGACAAGCAAGAACCAGTTCAACAGCGGTATGCATTCAACACACACACACACACACACACACGCACATTCAGGAGGTTTACAACTGCACATTTACTCCTCTTTCACTCGCTGTTGGCTTTAAAAACAAAACAAATAAACAACAAAACAAATGTAAATGAAAGCAGCATTGAAACACATCCGGCTGAAACTCAAACACAAACGCAGGTCTGTTTCCTCGTGTGATTTCTTGTTTGTTTTTTTCTTAAATCTGAAGATTATTCATCCCTGCAATAAATCACACATCAGTCTTTCTTTAACAGTATGTGAGTCGAGTGGTGCTCAGTAGTCTCTTGTGATCTCTCTCTCTCTCTCTCTCTGTCTGTCTCTCTGCAGCCACAAATCCTGCAGTTACCCGAGCAGGCACGAGGGGGCGTGAAAAACAATCATAATAATAAAAAAAACAAAGAATAAAATAAAGGCTCCGTGATTTTTTTTTTTTTATGTGCAACAAAAACTCCCTGCATTTAATAAAATCAGGCCACAAACAAACAGGCGACAAACAAAGTTGAGCGTTCGGCTGACTTGCAAATAATAATAATGATAATAATAATAATAATAATAATAATAATAATAATAATAGTAATCATTATGGTTTTTGATTGAGTTTTGGTTGTCGGAAATGATCCCGAGTGAAGATTAAAATTGTGGAGAACAGGCATTCAACAGGAAACGATGAAGGTTATGAGACGGATCACTAGGCTTTAAAAAAAAGTTGAATACTTTAAAGTCGAGGTAGCTGGTGCAGAGATCCATAACACACAACAGGGGGAAAGTGTGAAGGTCCTGAAGGTTCTGAGGAGCTCAATAGCGTCCCGTCGATCCGACACACCTTTCTGATGTCATCGTGACGTCACACAGGTGTGTGGAAGCGAGCACGAGAACTATACACTTTTAAAAAGAAAAGAAAGAAAGGAAGAAAGAAAGAAAGCTAGGACACAGAATGCCAAAAATATATATCTCCACATATTTTTGAGGGTATAAACGCAAAGCAGCTTGTTTTCCCCAAAACCCTAATCACGGATTAAAAAACAAAAAAAAAACACGATATATATGCATCATCATGACCATCATCATCATCATCATCATCATCAATGTACCTTCATAAATAAGAACCCCAGTCTGTATTTCACAGTGATGACCAGGATGTTAAAATTAAAGAAGGAAAAAATACTGAGAAGATGATCAACTCCAAACGCAACTTTCCTGACGTGAAAAGCGAAAAGCAGCAGTTTTTTTCTTTTTTCTTTTTAACACACACACACACACACACACACACACACACCTCTATATCATCTGCTATAGGCGACTGCAGGACTACTCTTATTAAGAAGTAAAGCTATTGTATACAGTACTTTAAACTTTACACCACTTGCTGTTATTTTCGATAATTTTTTGAATATTATTCAGAATTAAATGCTTTAACTGATTGCAAAAAACCATCATCATCATCATCATCACAACCACATGGCATTTCAGGTTCTCAGAAACAGTGTTGACCCAAAATAATAATAATAATAAATTCCCTTTTTTTCCAGCATACCTCAAGTGCCATCCGTGTGTGTGTTTTGATTTTTTTTTTTTTTTTTAAAGTCAGTAACTTTGAGGAGCAACCAGTCATCCATCCATCCAGCAAAAAAAGAAGTCATTTTTTTTCTGATGTTTCTGACAATCAGGGCGATAAAAGAAAGAAGAGAGAGAGAGAGAAAAAAAAAGCTTTAGTACCAATGCACGTGCATGTCAGATCACTCAGGAGTTAGTTAAAGGATATTTGATCCGTTTGAAGCCCAGGTCTATAGCGCTAATTTGGTTTTAGGTGAATAAAAATGAGCCGCGATCTCTGAAGTTTTGGCCAGAGAGAGAGAGAGAGAGAGAGAGAGAGAGAGAGAGAGAGAGAGATGTTGCATGCCATGCATCACCGCGCTCCATTGGAGTACTTGGCCTTGGTGATGAGGTACAGCACGATGTCCTGGTGACCCCCGAACGCGGCGATGTGCAGCGCGCTCCAGCCCTCGCGGTTGGCGAGCCGGATGTCCGCTCCGAACTTCACCAGCAGCTTGACGAGCTCCAGGTTTCCATCGATGACCGACTGGTGCAGCGCGGTCTGGCCTTCAGGTCCGAACGAGTTGACGTTGAACTCACAGCTGCTCATGTTCTGCAGCAGGGAGTGCAGCTCCTTGGTGTTGCCGCGGCGCACCGCCTCCTGGAAAACCCGCTGCGGCGCAGAGCAAGTGGACACGTCCGCCTGGCTCATGGTGCAAATCTGGGGCGCGAGGATCACACCCTGCCTGGGCTCTGGGCGAGGAGATGGAGCTGTGGTAGGAGTGATGGTGGTGGTGGTGGTGATGGAGGAAGAGTACAGAAATGTGATATATCCCTTAAAGAAAAGAATGAAACCGCGATCCAAACGCGTAGAAGATCCGCAGAAGTGTCTCGATAGCAGCACCAGGTTTATATGGCAGATATTTCAATCTCAGCAGCAGTAATATACAAGTTTATTTCCAAAATTTAAAAAAAAAAAACTCTGAAAAGAAGAACAGTTTTCTTCTTCTTCTTCTTCTTCTCCTCCTCCTCCTTCACCGCTCAGCCTACAAGCAGCTCTTACATTCCTAGCCTGGGTTCAAGAAGAAGGAAAGAAGAAACGCGTAATTAGGCTAACAAAGTGAACATAACTTTAAAAAAACGTATTTACGATTTAATTTATATTTACACTTGCCTGTATGTTTGTTTGTTAGTTGTTGTTGTTTTTTTTCTTTCCCCCCCGGACGGCTCGAGCGTTGCGACTCTTCCCACGCGCGCGCGCTCCGAGCGTGTGTACGTGTGCTCCTCTGCTCGAGCGGTTTCCCAGCCAATCTCTGACTGGCCAGAAGCTGCGCGCGCGCGATTATTTCAGACGCGCTCATTTGCATAACAATGAGCCTTTAGCGAAGACATCTGTGCGGAGTGGGAGGAGCCGCGAGAAGATGATTGGCCAAGGGATAGGGAGTGGGCGTGGTGTATTTGGCCACGCCAGAGAGGCGTGGTTTAAAAAAAAAAAAGCAGTGAAGCAGGGTGAAAAATTTTCCCACCAAATGCAAAAAATTCAAATAAAATAGCCTAAATAAAAATAACAAATCACACACCCTAAGAACGAGTGAAGTATATTATTATTATTATTATTATTATTATTATTATTATTATTATTATTATTATAATACTGAAAAAAGACACTAATGATTTGTATTAAAATGTCAGGTCTTCATACAGCTCAATGCAATAGTTTGTCTAAAAGAGCGGAGTGAAAATATCAGCTCCAATGTTATTCCCTAATAACCTTATATCCATTCTTTGCCTTTATAACCAACGTCAACCTCTCCATCCATCCATCCATCTTCTATACCGCTTATCCTACAGGGTCACGGGGAACCTGGAACCTATCCCAGGGAGCATCGGGCACAAGGCGGGGTACACCCTGGACAGGGTGCCAATACATCACAGTCAATCACATACACACTCACACACACATTCATACACTACAGACACTTTAGACACGCCAATCAGCCTACCGTGCATGTCTTTGGACTGGAGGAGGAAACCGGAGTACCCGGAGAAAACCCCGGGGAGAACATGCAAACTCCGCACACACAGGGCCACGGTGGGAATCGAACCCCTGACCCTGGAGGTGTGAGGCGAACGTATATTTAAATATCTTAATCACATAGAAACCAAGGAGCAAGACAAACTTTCCTCACTTTTACTGAAAACTGGTGTCTGTGGCGTAAGCTGTACTTTTCCTTGTTCCGTCTACGATGCATCTGTTCTACCTTTACTACGTATCTTTTACCTGAGAAGGTCCATGTGGTCCATGTGATGCCCATGCATCTCCTGAAGATCCAGGCCGTTCCCTAACTTATTCTAAAGCTAAAAGAAAGGGCTCCATACTAAAGGTATAGCACAAAGCTCTAACAACAAGGAGAAGTACAGTTTGTGAGTCTACCTTTATTCCAGACTGCATGCAATCAGAAATTGTGTTATTTCTCTAAATACACATGTGCAGTGAACCTTCTGGAAGAATTCAGCGCGTGGTAACACTCACAATTGCAGGCTTTCAGGGGAATTTATGTGCAAAAACAAGGGGCTCTAAATCGGTTTCAATGGTTTCTATAGCTTTATCTGTGTCGCAGCTGTTTATAGTCACAGGAACCTAAACAACAAAAAAAAAAACTTGCTCGGCTTCCGGTGAGACTGCAGGCTGAGGTGCGCGCAGAGTCACGCGCTACCGTGGGAACAGAACACACACATACAGCCGCAATTTGGCGTGGAAAGCGCCACACACACACACACACACACACGCGCGCGCGCGCACGCACACACACACACGCACGCACGCACACACACACACGCACACACACACGCCGTTTGCTCCGTATGGCCGACGCGGTAACCGGCTCTAATCATTTACCGCAGTAAAAATGCGACTTTTCTTTTCCGGCCTGATTGAAACTGTTCGAGTTGTAAAATCTCAACAGCAGTAACAGCTCCGTGTCGCCCACCGTTTGGTCTCCTGAGATAAACAACTCACCAAATCCAAAAAGAAACGAAGCGCGACTTTAATTAAGTTTTAACCAGAACGCACATAAAACCGAAAAACACCCAGTTAAACTCCACACGTTCTCTCTTTCTGTGTCACAACTTCACACTTCACAAACATCTCTGACCCAGAATCACTGACTGAAATAAAACCAGCACATTTTAGGTTGTGGTTTTTTTGTTCTTTTCTCTTTTTTGCTCTCCTTTTTTTTTTATTCCGTGTATATCTCACTTCCATTATCTCACTTCCATTGTATTAAAGTACTCTATATATGTGCATATTATATATTGGTATATTTGCAAAAATCTTTCTTTTTTTTTTTTTTTTTAAATCTCTTTCTTTTTCTTTCAAAATATGCAACAGCAATGCTTTCCTGTAAATACTCAGAAAAAAGGGTACTTAATCTGTAGGCTATCATTCCTTGTCCCTAAGGTACCATTAGGCATACACATGTATGTAGAAGGGTTCATAAGGTTTACCTTTACTCTAAAAGGTAATTACAATCCGATTAGGTCATTGTTAAAGGTCAGTAGATCCATATTTCCAGGTGAAATATACATATCCATGGAAAAGTACAGTTTAGTAAATTTTTTCTGATAGTGCAGGATACCTGCGGGAAGTAACCTGTGGACAGTGTTTAATTAAGATTAAAATAATAATCTAAAGTGAACATTTCCTGCATCGGTCACTACACATGCTAGAAAAATAATACTGTGGAAATGTCCAATATGGAGCCATTTGGGGTTCAGCTTTTGTTTCACAGCTTGAGCAAAAGGTGCAGGTATCTGTCCTGGCCAGTGGGAGAGTGAACGAGTGAGCGATCCCTCCCTCTTCCTGTGCAAATATTTTATAACGTGTCACTACAGAGACACAGATTAGCAGACGGATTTTTAGCCCTAATCCTGTTGGGTCTGTCAACACAGATGAAACACTCTACTACAGTGTCAGTTCTGACCGTTACCTGCTTACAAGCCCCACCCCTTCCATTCTGTGGTGCATTGTGGGTCAGGTTAGTGAAAAAAGAATCCATCACTCCATCCTGAATTACTTGCATATCAACATTTATAATCAACCCGTGATCTTCAATTGTGGAAAATATAAATTTTTTGGTCTATTCTCTTTGGTTAAAAGGTTCCTTCCTGCACTGCGATTTAGCCCTCTTGCCCTCTCAATCTAAAGAGAGCGATGCAGCGGCGCTTTAGTCCATTAGTCTGTCCAGACCTCTCATCGTCAAAGCTTCAACTTTCAGGCTAATAACACCATTGACGCCATCACGCTCGCCCTCTCGTAGATCGCTAATTAGCCGAGTCGAGTCTCTGTCGTAACTTCGCTTCATAGCTGCATTGCATTCTGGGACTGAGTCCAAAGTTTGCACCAGTGTCTCCACTGCTTCTCTTCTGGAGACATGACATTTAACATTTTAGGAGCGAACAATGAAATCTAACTGAGAGAGTTGAAAATGTTTCTCCTATTATACATCATTTTAACCGTGCTAGCGATAACAGTGTCCCTCTGAGACATCAGAGCAACACTAACGTCTCACTAATTTCACAATAAACATGTTTCCTGTGTTTCATGGTGGAGTTTTACTTTAGTTGGATTCTGTAAGAATTTAGTACAGTGACAACAGTTCTCTAGAGAACCTCATTGTTTAGCATCAAATTTAGTTCTCATTCATTTTTAACAGTTAATAAATAAGTGCACAAGTGATCGTGAGATATCAGACAGTGAAAAGCTGACTAGTGTCGGAGCAGAAAAAATAAACAGGTTCCTAAGATTCATAAAATAAATGACTGGTCCATTTTCATCTGATGTAGACACACACTTGTGACTCTCATGTGATTAAAAACAAACGATATCGAGTCAAGGACAAAGACGAGCTATTAAAAATGAATAAAGTTCATCACAGCTGTTCTGGCCGTTTTCTTTTGTAATAGAAACCTTTTCACTTTTCAGGGCTTTATTTACTCAGCATCCAGTGGACCAGTGATATATTGCTTTTGTGACAAAGTAATTTAATAATCATCATTCTTTGCAGCACACATACCTACATGCTTAGTGTTGAAAGTGTATGTGGAAGGATGTGGTATATCTTACATTATATTTAGGCTGTGTGGTACAGAACACTAGTCATTTAACCTTTAAAATGTTCAATTAAAATGTCAGTCTAAGAGTCATATACTGCTTCTTAAAGCTGTAGCTAATAAAGCTGGGGGTTGAGTGTTGGAGGTTGATCTGAGCATGGATTTATTTCTGGAAAATTTGGGGTGATATAAACGTTCATTACTTGCTAGCAATATTAGCCTTATAGCTCGAGTGCAAAACTAGTGAACCAAATTTTAGGCACTGACCCTGTCTGGTCTGATTGACTACGTCTGAAGTAAGTACTGTTAGGGATAGATTGTGGACCTTACATTCCTCACAAAACAGATTTTTCTGTTTTTTTGAAGAATCAAGGTGTCCCATAATAATAAAATAATAATAATAATAATAATAATAATAATTATTATTATTATTATTATTATTATTATTATTAAGTGTATGTATTGAACATAAAGACAAAAAAGGCTTAGACACATAATGTGAGCAATGCTGCTAGGTTCTCCAGGTTTTTACACTTTCTTCAAGGATTTCACCCTTATTTAATTAAAGTCTCTTAAGTTCCTAAAAAGGTTCTGGTTTGAAATCCTTTATCACTGGGAAACACTGTTGTGGAACCTTTAAGGGTTCTGGATTGTGCCTTTCTGTGTAGAAAAGTCCCTTCATTTAGCCTATTTATAAATCACAAAAATGTACATAAATATGATCACTTCCTAAACCTAGCCAATAAAATCAAATATATGTCCGGTTTTTTTTTTTTGAAGAAAAAAGGCATTAAGACATTTTCAGCTATTTTGTTCTGTTGAAAGGTATTAACCACATTTGAGATACCAAAAAAACACCTAAATATGTATATAGCAGCATATACATCCAAAGTAAACCAATGTTTAATATCAAACACTGTCTAACACACACACAAAAAAAGAGTTAAAAAAAAAAAAACCGTTAAAAAACGCTATTTTCAAACAGCCGCCATTTTTTTTCACCCCCTCACTGAGAGACCTTCTCCCTCTCAGCTCCTCACAGCTAAAGGTGCGCGCGCGCGGGAAGACATGGAGAGGGGGCGGGGCCTGGCGGGCGGGGCCTCGACAGCTACTGACCTGACATTGAAGAGGATTCTGAGGAACGCAGGTGACGTCAGCGCATATGGGCGGGGCCTGGGAGGCCCGGCAGCTACCACGTGTAGCAGGAGCGTGGGAAAGAGGCGAGCTTTTCTTCCCAGTGAAGAAAGAGAGAGGATCGGGTGACAACGGCGCAGAAAAAGGCCTGGCTGATCCGGGACAGGGGCTGAACCGAGCTCACGACACACACACACACACACACACACACACACCTCACTAGCTTATTTCAAGTATGGTGCAAGCGATACAGTTACAGCAAATACTTGGATGCTTATGTTCAGGTTTAAAGAAGGAACATCATGTGTAGATTGTTTTGCTGGATGTCTTTGAAAAGCTCACACACACACACACACACACACACACACACACACACACACACACACACACACACACTTTGGAGAGAAAATCAGTGTTGAAGAATCTGTGCAGCCCATCCTGCTTTCCTGTTTTCAAGCTTGCAAAACAATCTGGCAAGATTCAAGTGCCAAATGGCTTCGATTCAGCTCTTAGAACAGTTAAACAAACATGTAGGACATAAATAAACTGATAGCTGGCATTTCTCTTTCAGATTATAACCCATTAAACACACCGCTGATTCAATACACAGCACGAAGAACGTCAGAACAGCTAAAAGAGCCAATGATGGAGGAAACCCTACGAATTGTGATTCTCCACGAGTCCCTTTACGTAGCTATGGGTTCTTCGTTCCTTAGAGCGCTCTGATATTACAGGGTTCTGTCTATAACCTTTAAGGGTTCCCCTGGCCCTGGAGGAACAAACGAAGAATCCTCGAGACCTTTATTTTCCTCAACGTGTACCTTGTCGAGGAATCACACACATTTCACGTGTGGAAAAATGATGTGGAAAAACACGTGAAAGTGCATTTCAACATGTTACACCCTGGAGTTACGTGATAGATAAAATCGTGTGAAAATAGATCGACTGTGTGAATGAGGAAAGAAAAAAATAAATAACGTAAACCAGAACTTCATGAAAGAGCGAGAGAGAGATCTTCGTTGTTTAAAACAATGACACGTAATCCACCTTGTGTAAAAAAAAAAAAAAAAATCCACTCAACGTGTCTGTGAACGATCTAGGAGATTTATACATACAATAAATAGTCATGTTAGAGGTTATGGGAGTTATTCACGTCAAAGCCATAAGTTCCGGCATACTGCTCGTAAAGAAAAAAAGTTTACCTTAAATAAATAACATAATTATGTAAATAATGTCATTTATACCACTGCATTAAACGAGTATGTTTTCTGTGTAGTGACTGTGTAGTGAAATGATCGTATAACTGCTGTAAATAATATTAAAAGGTGTGTAAGATCTGGAAATTTACAGGGTTAATTTTTTTCCACAGACACCTGCAAAATGTTTTCTTTTCTCCGGTCCTATTAAAATAAAAATAAAAAAAAGAAAAGAAAGAAAAGTAAAGTTTATGCGATTAGCTGATAAGATGTTCTGGACCAGTGCTATCTGCACATTGAGCTCAAAACCATTTTGTGTAAACAGAAGTTGTGCTGAAATGATTTTTGTCTGTGGGAAGAAAGCACCGGCCAAAAAAAATTGGTGTAAATAAAAGCGGATAAAAATACAATACAGCAGAGTTCCCACACAGCAAAGCAGACACACAGTCCTGTAATACATTAATAAATAAATACACCAACTAATGAATAAATTAATTGAATAATTAATTCATTTATCTGAGCATGACATAGCGTTCGTGTTTTGTTTTGGGGGGTTTTTTTTTAAACCACCTTTGGTTAAAATCAGTCTCATGCTGCAACTTTTATTTCCTGAAAATATTTCGTCCCAGACCTAAAAATTGAGGAAGGAATGAACATGTAAAGTTATATTTATGATTACGCCACAGTTTGTGTTGCAAACCACATCGTGCTACTTTCTCACAGATGTCTGAAACCAGAACTCGGTCATGGACGCCACTCACACGGCCTGTTTTCTTCGTTTTTTCTCCCCTCATATTGCTTAACACTCTCTCTCGACGGATTTCACAAATCTCGGTTATATCTCACACACACACCCAGGGTAACGTTTATTTCATAGATAAAGCTGTTTTAATCATATATGATTGTTTTTTTTCTTCCCTCAACAGGGCGTATGAAACGAGCAAAACAACAAAAAAAAAAAAGTGAAATTAAAAAACTCGTAAAACAATTTTATAAAACAACGAGGCATCGCTAATGATCTGGTGCACGCAGAACGACTGAGCCACACCCGAAGACTGTTATACACGTGAACTGGTGCGGTCTAAAAACAAAAACCCAGTCTATAAAAACAAAGTGAACAAAGTTACACCTTGTGTACATGATGGAAGCAGAATAACGAACGCTGGCACGCTCACGTGTCAGTCGTAGCACGCAGTTCTGTCGTTTCCTACAGAACAGAGCTGACAATAAATCCTAACATACAACAAAGAAAAAAAACAAACCTAGAATTTTACCATAAAACATGTGAGTTATTGGACTTCACAGATAATTTTCTTTTCCAGATGTGAACATGAAAAAGTAAGAAAACTTCGCAAAAGGCTCGAGTGAGCGTTACTTAATATTTAGCAGCTACGACATTTTTTAAACGACCAAACACACCACAATCCCGCCCACTTTTTGACCCGAGAGGTCAAAGTTCACCTAGAGAGAATTATCACAAACTGAAAACGTAGCCACGAATGCGTTTCACGTCGGACATACGACGTCCTTTCCCCTTCAGTGAGTCGCGTTTCCGTCGGACGGATTTACATTTAGATTTCGCTGGAAAAGAAAAACAGTTCTGTTTGAACGAAGAAACAGTAGAAACGTGTTAAAACCGTATACGGCCGTCCTGGGACTCGAACTCACACCCTCCTGGTATTTGATGTAATTTCTGTGATTTTTTTCTCCAGCCCTCAAACGTCGGGACACTCAGTGCTTCCTGGCCGTGGTGTCTTCATCGGAAAGGTTCAGAATGTCATGGAACTGAGCGAGAGCCCGGTCGAAGTGGGTTCCCTCCCAGAACACTTTCCCACAGCGCGTGCAGATGAAGTACTCGGGGATGCGAGGGAGCAGTCCGGGCGGAACCGTCTCCAGCTGCACCTCGGCTCCGCCGCCGAACCTGAAGGAGTGAGCGTCGAGGGCGGAGCGAGGGGCCCAGCGGCAGTGAGGCGTGAACGCGGGCCCGTCCGGGGGCCTCGACCTGTTATGCTCCACCTGAGCGCCGCACTGATTCCCCCAGTCGTCCTGTTTGGGCACCGTGTCCTGAATCAGGCCTGAGAAAGATCACGGCAATTTTCACTTTCTTTTTCTAGCATTTTCCCTCGTTTTCCTTTTTCTCTCGTTCATTTCCTTTTCACTGCGGAAGAATATTTCTTTCCTTCTTTCTGACAATGTTTCCTTCCTTCCTTCTTTCTATGCTTTTCACTAATAAAAGGATTTTTCTTTCTGACAATTAAAGAATGCTTCCTGTCTTTTTTCCTTTCTTTCTTTGCTTTTCAATACTAAAGAATCTTCCTTTCTTTCTGTCGATCATAGATGTTTCCTTCCTCCGTTCGCTTTTCACTACTAATGAATCCTTCTTTCTGATTATAGAATAATTCCTTCTCTCCTTCCTTCCTTCTTTTGTCCTTTCTTTCTACACTCTTTCTTTTCTCTGTCTGTCTTTCATTTTTTCTTTCTACTAGGTTTGTTTATTAAAATTGTATTAAGGAGCTCCATCCTCAACCCCTCTCTCATTCGCTCTACACTTTTAGTATTATTAATTGCTTATTTTTGAAAATTTCAAATGATAAAAACATCTCATTCTTGCTCTGTATTACTCCCCAGCTTTTAAAACCTGTTCATACACACTTCATATTTATTTCTCACTTCTACCATCAACCCTAATGACATGATCAAAGCATGTGCACCAAATTAACAATCTCTTGCTAAATGAATTAATCGGAGTCGTGGTTAGGTTGCAAACAAACTCTGGTTTACTAACTCACCTCGTCTGTTCATCATCCGAGTCATGTCTTCTCTCGGCAGCTTCAGGTACTCGTCATTATTGCACGCCTTTAAAGATAAGAAAAGAAAAATCCACGAAAGTTACAGCAGTAAAGTGTGTTTAAAAGTATTTTATGGTTTTAATGCGTCAGAATGTGTGGAGCCTAAAACCCGAAACTTCCTATACAAATTCCTGATAAACAGCGGAAAAAAAATCTAAACAATCAAATCAATATTTTGATGTTACTCTTTGTCTTTAAAAATTCATCAGTTCTCTAAAATCCAAACGTTGAAATTAAGTAAATATTTAAAACAGCGATGTTTAAAACAGTGACCTTTAATGCAGTGATGTTTAAAACAACAATATTTTAAAGCGGCGATGTTTAAAGCGGCAATGTATAAAGCGGCGATGTATAAAGCGGCGATGATTAAAGCGGCGATGTTTAAAGCGGCGATGATTAAAGCGGCGATGTTTAAAGCGGCGATGTTTAAAGCGGCGATGTTTAAAGCGGCGATGTATAAAGCGGCGATGATTAAAGCGGCGATGTATAAAGCGGCGATGAATAAAGCGGCGATGAATAAAGCGGCGATGTTTAAAGCTGCGATGTTTAAAGCGGCGATGATTAAAGCGGCGATGTTTAAAGCGGCGATGTATAAAGCTGCGATGTATAAAGCGGTGATGTTTAAAGCTGTGATGTATAAAGCGGCGATGTATAAAGCGGCGATGTTAAAAGCTGCGATGTTTAAAATGTTGATATTTCTGTAAAGCTGCTTTGAGACAATGTCTATTGTAAAAAGCGCTATACAAATAAAATTGAATTGAATTGAATAAAACAGTGCTGTTTAAAACGTAAAAGTTTAAAAGTGAGAACTTTAATATGGCAACGTTCAATACAGTGATGTTTAAAGTGGAGATGTTGCCGGGGTGAGAGCGGTGTCATAAATCTCACACACACACACACACACACACACACTAGAGATGTGAAGATAGTGGATGTGTCTATGTTCACACCCCTGTGTAGCTTTTGTCTCATCTATGGAGTCTCAAAACAACCGGCTCCTGTGTGAGTCACACACCAAACCCCCTCCCCCTCCTCCCCCCCCCGGCCCTCTTACAACACTTAACTGCTAAAAGCCTCGTCACGCTGTCTGATTCCCACCCTGACACTCACACAGTGTCTCTCTCTCTCTCACACACACACACTCTCAGGGCTTCTGGTCACTCATTCGTTTAACAACCGAGTTCAAATAATTCTCTCAGAATTTATTCTCTCTCTCTATTTTTTCTCTCTTTCTTTTGACAGGAACCTATACAGGAAGAGAACATCGAGAGAAGATATTTACATGGAATCATTTGCAGATTTTTTATTTAAATCTTTAAGCAATTTAGCAGATTTCAAAGAATGTAATTTTTTTTTTTTAAATGTTAATTATTTTGTATATCTGTAAAAAAATTTGAACTCTTATTTGGATGATTTATTATTAATCACTGCAGATGTTTTTCCCTCTGTGGAGAGAGAGATTGAGGGAGGGAGGGAGAGAGAGGGAGAGAGAGAGAGAATGAAATAATAGAAGTTGATGAGCGTGAGTGTAAACATTTTGCCTGGAGCTCACGTTAAATTCACCACATCACCGTCTGCAGTTTTACACAATCCACCTTCACCTTCACATAATAAACACAGCATGTCTCAATGAAAGTGATATTGTGTGTGTCTGTGTGTGTGCATGTGTGTGCATCTGTGTGTGCATCTGTGTGTGTGTGTGTGTGAGATTATTGTTTATCTGAGTAAACTACTATGTCAGTGTTCTGGACAGCATGAAACAGATGTACAGCTCAGTCACACACTTTATTTGAGGTGGCACGAAATGGTGCAAGTGTGTGTGTGTGTGTGTATATATGTGTATGACTGACACAGGTGCCCTCTGCAAGCCCTTACTGCTCACTCTCACGCTCTCCCGATTGCACCTTGAATGATCTCTTCCCACACACACACACACACACACACCGCGGTGGTGGTGAAGTGAAAATACCGGCAACTATTTACCCAACTCCTGAGTTTCCCATGCCAGCGCAAGTCAAAACCTGCTCGAGCCACACAGACCGCTTATCCCAGTCCTGCCTCACTTTCCACCCAGTGTGTGTGTGATCACTTTGAGTCGGTGAGAAAGTCATGACTAGACAGATCCAGATCCCTCGGGCGAACGGGACACAGACACGCTTTCTGTTTTGGGTCATCGTTTTCCGCGTTCCAAGAATGTTTTAAAAATGAAAATGGTCCGGTCATGCATGACGTCATGAGCAATAAATATAAATATAAATATAAATATAAAGAGGAGGACACAAATCAAGTCTGTGTTTGGAGAATAAAAGCGTTAAAACTTTTACACTCCGCCGCGAGTCTCACATACGGCTTTAATCAGGAGAAAGTCTTTCTGAATAAGACGGTGAGAGAGACCGCAGACGGCATGGAGGGTGGGGGTGCACAGGGAAAACTGTCCCTCTGACTCACACTCACTCACTCACACACACACACACACACACACACTCTCTCTCTCTCTCTGTCGCTCCCATGGGAAAATCCTGGACTGTAGCACACAGGAGGCAGGCCTGCACCGGGGCCAGGTCATGTGATCACCCAGCCAGCCAATGGCGTAACAGAGCTTTGATTCAAATCGGACGCACGAGCAGGTAGGCCGCTGAGGAAGTGTGGGAAATAAAAAAACTAAAAAAAACTAACGCTCTCTCTGTCAGAATAATGAAATCCAAAAATCTATTTGTTTGTTTGTTAATGAGCTTTTTTGTATTTCTCATAACTCATTTTGGGCTATAAATAACATTTTAAACACCCGAGCGTTTATCTTCAGCCCTGGGATTATATTTCAATAATAAATTAAATATGAATCACAGTGTGACATTTAGATAAATGTGATGTAGGTTTCAGGAATATTTACAGACAAACACTTAAATGAAATTAATTTTTTAAAGAGGACACTAAGGACTTGGTTAGGTATTTGTACATAAATATGTATAAAAGTTATAAAGTTAAAGAGAGTATTAATATCACTCCTAAGGGAGCGCAAGAAAGAAAAAAAAAGGAGAAAATGGCTTTTTTTAAAAATGAAAATGACGATAAAAATAAATCATATATTGTTGTCAAAACTATTAAAACAAAATGAAGGCAAAATGTGTTTATTTTTTAAGAAGGTTAAACTCTCAAAAACAACCAATAACAACAAACTAAATTAAGCCTGTAAAACTCGTCTCAATCACACTTCCATCATAACATCCATATAATAGCGCTGTGTATAAATATTGGCACCTATGACGCATATAAAGCTCCAACACCACCTAAAATCTAGTTTAACCCCTGCTAGCTACACCAGTATGATCATTTAGCACACCGGGCAAGAAATCCTGACCTTTCCGTTCCAATCACAAATACACAACCCTGTACTTTCACCTAAACTTTATTTAACTGGATAAAACACATGCATTTTGTTAGCTATTACTGAGCAAACATGTCTGAGTCTAATATTCTAATAATTTCTCACGGGTCCAGGATGGTCGGATGTCCCACGGGAATGGTTTTTTTTATACTTTTCTTTTAACAAGAGCTGCAAATTAGCGGCCGGCGAGTTTTAACCAACGCTCAGAGGAAAGAAAAAGGACAAAAAAAAAGGTTCAAACGAAACGACTGTTTACTGTAAAACTATTACGACATTGTACTGCATTAACACACATGACATCTGGAATATTCTTTAAGAAAACGAACTAATTTGAAGTTGTAGCTCATTATATTTGGGTAATTCTGCCATTTTTTATTGAATAATTTATGAAAGAATGACTCTGTTAATCAGGATTATTGGAAGCCGCATGGAACCCTACAGAAATGCAGTTTTTGTTGGCGATACAGCAGGATTTTCCTCCACACCGTGCATCGTGACGACACGTAAACGCCTCACTACGTTCCTGCGCTCAACACATTAAATATCACAATACAATCACTGATTATATTTCACTACATCCAGAAAACATTCCCAAATTGTCCTTTTATAACCGCTTCACCACCCAGAAATGTTTATTCTGAGCAGAAGACTTGGCTGGACGTCGCAGGGCTGTGTGTGTAGCGTGTAACCGGACCCCGGAGCGCTCGTTTGTTTGCAGTAAAGTGCACGGGGTTGACCTCCTGCCTCATCGCCACGGCTCCTTAAGGTGGTTTTCATTAGCGGGTCTGTCAGCGCTAATAGCATGTGTGTTATTATTCACAGTGTGTGTGAGAGCGAGCGAGTCTACAGTCCTGATCTCCGGTACTGGGTAGGAGACGGTCAAACAACAACAACAAAAAAAAGCCTCGCAGATGTGAAGATGAACGCTGCTCTGGAACGTCGGAGAACTCGGGATGTTCTCGCGCTCCGAGTCGCGGCACAACAAACGGCGTGGAGTCTCACGGCGGCTTGTGGCAAGTTTTATCGCAACCTCGTTTACGATCTGCGATCAATTTACGCACGACATACGTTAAACTCTTCTCAACGTACGGTTCTAGATGAGGATCACTCATCTAGAACTCTTCATCTAGAACGCGGGGTTCTCCGGTTTGTCCCTCTGAAGTAAAACTCCGCCATGAAGCATGTTGATGATCGGGTTTCGATCGTCAACAAATCGTCTTTTCTCACGTATGAATGAGAAACCCAGTGCGGACTGAGCAAATGTTAGATTCACAGTCCCAGAATGCAGTGCAGCTACCCGAGCGCAGAACTCGGCTCAGCTGGTTAGCGATCTACGAGATGATGGGATTAGCGTGAAAATGGACTAAAAGACTAAAGCGCCGCTGCATCGCACACTTTAGATAGAGAGGAGTAAATCCCACTGCACCGCTATCGACAGGTTTTGGGAAAGGGATTGTGGGTAATGTGTGAAACCGTTAACCAAAGTGGAAACAGAGCGGCATGTTAACGTAAGAAATTGAAATTTTAGTACAAAATAGAGAAGATCGCATGTTAATAATCAATCAGTAATTTTCTTTAAAGTTTTTACACAGAACCCGACAGCGCAGTGGTGGTGGTTGGTTTTTTGTTTTTTTAAAGAAGGACGCTTCTACAATTTTGGAATGGTTTTAGGTATGGAAATGTTTTTGAGAGTTACATCAGAAAAAGTATATTAGAGAGAGAGAGAGAGAGAGAGAGAGAGAGAGAGACAGAGCGCACAGGTTCTCTTGTTCCTTCACGCCCGATTAACCGTGACAATCGTCCCATCCTGTTTCCCAGCGTATTGTCATGGGAGCGCTACCAGATACCAGCGTATTTCACACTCGCCGTTCACGCCGCCGCTCCTCTCCTCGCTTTCTGTTCTGAAGTGACACACATCCAGCAAGCATGCGGAGAATGTCCTCCACGCACCGTGAGTCATCCTCGGCTCCTCGACGACCTCGGGCCAAGTTTGGGCCTGAGAAACACGCCGAGCCCGGCCCCGCCCACACCTGCACCTGCAGCCAATAAGAGCCAATCCAGCGCATACCAGCAGGGTGAACGCTTTACCTTACAGCTCTTTCACACGTTCTTAATTGATCAGAACGCATGATGATTACGTGGGTGTAGAATTCCAGCAAAGCAATCAGGATGATCATGTGTGAACAGAGCGCAATAAGTTACTAAAGACGTGGCGTTAAAATGTCGTTTTTAATCCTATGACACGCTCCTTTTCCTCGTGCTAGCAAGGTCAGCAAAGTTTATCAAGAAACCGGAGCGATTCAGAGATCCACGATTTGAAACGAGGGAGGCGTCGTTACCCGTACTTCGGTCCGATACAGCGCTCATTTACTCGTTTTAATTAAAGCAAAACTAAATCATGGCCGCATATCCCTACTTGAAATTCTTTCTTCCGAGAGGAACGGTACAGTCCAGGACCATGCGAAGGGAAAGAAATCGGAGCGTGACGTGTCCCAGAGGAAGCACCTGTTAGCCTTCACCCTCTCAGATAATGGGGTGGGAACTGGCAAGAACTAAATCGAAGAGAAAATCGGGTAAGAAAACAAGACGAGGGCGCAGGGTTAAGGGGTTAATGGGGTGGGCTGAGAGCGTGAGAGGGAGACGAGGGTTCAGGTCCCTCAGGCCTGCAGATTTCGGAAGCAAATTTCTGCAGATAGAATAGAACTTCCTCTAAAAGTCCTCCCTGGTTAAACACCTCTCCTCGGTTTGGCCGACGATCAAACACGTCTCTGTCGGGATGAGAGTCCACAGGGGACGATGCCGCGTCCGGTCATGGATTAAAGTGAGCCGGGACAATCCGGAACGGCGTTGCGGAACCCTCGGCGTCATGCAAAGGGTATAAAATCTGAGTTATCTGCTCGTACCTGCTGCGTGACGGACAGACACTGCGTACACACCGATACAACGAGGTCCAATCGAGAGAAAAAATAAGAGCAAATCGTGTTTCGTCTTTAACAAAAAGTCGTCCGGTTTGCCGTTCCAGGCGTGATCTGAATCGGAGACGGGAATGTAAACAATCAAAATCACGACCGTGTAAAGACCTGATCATCTTACCTTACTTCACCTTACTCCGTAAATGCAGCTAGCTTGTTGATCTGGTGATTAAGTTAGCAAGCTAGTCCGTAGTGAAATCTGATCTGGAACACAAATTAGATTCTAGATATGTGAATTAATAAAAACAAACCAAAAAAAAGTAGATGAATTAATAAAAGTTCTTTTCTATTTGAACGTTAAATGTTTAATTAGCTTCCCGTGATATTCACTGGGTTAGCGTATAAACATCAGTATTTTGAAACGGGAACCTCCTCCGCCCCAATCAGAGATCCACCACCTTCCAAACTCCACTACCAAACAAGCGCCGATGCCTTCGCAGGCGTAAAAGAGGTCTCGTTCCTGGGCTGGGAAGAGCGTGCGAACGGGTCGGAACGACGTTTATCGAGGCAGAGAGAGAAGAACACACACCAGCAATGGAGAGCAGATAACGAGGAAATGAAGGGGAAAGGGGGCGCGGGGTTAAGGGCTAATGACGGAAAAGACTTCAAAGCTCCTGCTCTCGCAGCGTCCATGTCGACCAGAGGAACTCGGAGACGCAGAACAACAACAGAAAGGGGGTGTGTGACAGAAGGAAAGAGGATACAGAGGTACACGTGAACTGTATCCATGGAAGTAGGAGGAGAAGGTTATTTTATTTAACAGTAGACACTGCCACAAAGCCGCTTTACAGAAATCCTCATTAGGATGTAGATTTATATCCTTACTGTACAAATCCAGAGGAGACAGTAGCGAGGAACATCCTCCTGAGATGACATGAAGAAGAAAACCTCTGAGGAACCAGACTCGAAATGGAACCACTTTTTGAGGAAACACAGTAAAGAGAGACGTAGCTTATTTTTTGGCGGCTGTGGTGTAGTCACAACAGACGGCCCAAACAAAACCAAGGGTGCCAATACTTTTTACAGTCTGGGTGGGGGGGGGGGGGCAGCCTGTGTACTGACAAGTACACTGTTTGGGATTCATTTGGGATCACCCAATTAGTGATCGGCACTGTTTTTAGCTCCACCCACCATATCTATCTATTCAGTTTTCTTTGAATAATTCCGGTTCAAATCCAAGTTAAAAACAAAAATGTTCTGTATTTTAGATACTAGTAAGTCTAATAAACATCAGTTTAAATAAATATCAGATAACATTCACATACTGGCACCCTGTCCAGGGTGTACCCCGCCTTGTGCCCGATGCTCCCTGGGATAGGCTCCAGGTTTCCCTGTGACCCTGAAAAGGAGGAAGCAGTAGCAGATGCATGGATGGATGGACGGACGGATGGATGGAAAATGTTCACGTTTCAAACAGTCTACGAACGCCTTCATAAAGACGTTTGTAATCTCACATGAGAACAGATCCTCCTTCGCAGGTTCTTCATCGCCTGTTTGTTTCTATCAAAGTCTAAAAAAAGTGTTTCAAACAATGATTTAAAAAGAGATAAAAGTTTTGCTGCATTGAACATGGAAAGTCATGAGTCATCATTTTCCAAATCTGACAGAAGAAGAAAGAAAAAACCCGAGTTGTCAAATCAAAATGGCCGCTTACAGCACGAACAGTAAAGACGGCAGTTAGGCTGGGTTACGCTGAATATACTGTAAGTATTAACTTCAGATCGATCAACATACAGACATATTCATGTGTTTTATCCGTAACACTGACTGTACAGGAAAATATACATCACTCAGAACAGTCAAAGACCACAGACTCTGTTTTTTTCCTCACTCTGTAGCTCAGAAATGACGTCATTCCGAGCTCCGACTTCCTGCTCCCGAGGTAAGCGACAGACCCACGGCAGCGACACCCATTCTGCTCAGAAGTATGAAAGCGCGCAAACGACGCATGATTATGAACGGATTCTTCTGTCGACGTAAACCTGCGATTATAAGCCCCGCCCTCAAAAACAACGCCAGAATATGCCATCGAGTATCAAGCGTGAAAACGTACTAAACGTAGGAGGACGTGCTACGGGCGGAATGGGGGGGGGGGGGGGATTTATAGGGAAGGTTGTGTGGTGTGAAAGCGGTGAGGTGAAATCTAAAGAATGGCCAATCTGAGAGAGTTCCTGTGTCACAGACCCCAGCTCTAACCCTTCACCCCTCCCTCTCGCGCTCTCGCTCGTCCCCAAGCCGGCCCCAGTCAATTCCCCCGGGCCTGAGGCAAGTCCCCTTTCAGTCTCCTGTGACACTCATTATGAGTGTGGGAACTGAATCCGGCCGTCAGTCCGTGCCCCTGTGGTCCTTCTCACCCCTCAGCAACCTGCCCACCCGCCCCGCCCCCCGCCCGCCCGCCCCACCACCATCCCATCAACTCTCTCTCTCTCTCACACTGATATGATGAGACCTGCTCCAACTCCAACATCTCTGATATCTCCCAGAACAGAACTGAGAGCCGTCTCTCCCTCTCTCCATCAAACACCGAAGCCCCCCCCCAAACACTACCACCACAAAAAAAAAAACAACTCTCCATCCCTGACGCTATCTCTTCGCCGATAACCATGGGAACGGCTGTGTGGGAACCAACCGGCTCGGCTCGGCTCACCAAAATAGATCCGGGAGAGAAAGACATAAAACAAAAAAGCGCAACAGAAATGAAGGAATGTCTCCCATGACAGGGGGCGGAGTTAAAGTGTTGATGGACAGGTAAATGTCACCAAGTTTTTTTATTCCTCTTACACCACAGCAATTTACCAACGAGTACAATTTGTATTTATTAAAGAACACACGTCATACTATTTATATGATAAATATATGATATGATGGGCGGTGGAGGCTTGGAGGTTAAGGCTCTGGGTTACTGATCAGAAGGTCGGGGGTTCGAGCCCCAGCGCTGCCAAGCTGCCACTGTTGGGCCCTTGAGCAAGGCCCTTAACCCTCTCTGCTCCAGGGGGCGCTGTATCATGTCTGACCCTGCACTCTGACCCCAACTTCCTGACATGCTGGGGTATGCGGAGAAAAGAATTTCACTGTGCTGTAATGTATACGTGACCAATAAATAAAGACTATCATTATCTGATTACTGTTCATGAAACCTTCCCTCACCTTCCCTCCCTCCCTCTCTCTCTCTCTCTCTCTCTCTCCCCAAGTTACTCAGACAAATCAACAACCACGTAAAAACCACGTAGAAACTCCTCTGTCCTGAAGATTTGGGAAAACTGAAAGTTCCAGCTTCACCTCTGACTGTTACACAGCGCTGACACTGGAGACTCCTTCCGTAAACACTACGTAAACACATTTCTCCTTACAGAAAACCATTTTTTAATCCGCTGTACACGTCCCTGTGAACAAGACGTTACTATAGAAACGATAACGTATCAGAACGAGTGCATTAATATAAACCTGCGCTACTGTCAGAGCCGCTGCTCTAGAGAATTAATCAACACTGACGCCACCAAAAGAACAGTCTGATAGCAGTCCAATCTCAGGCTTGACGTGAACTCTGAAAAGGTGAAAGGCGCCCAGGGGTAACCTTCGCCCTGCTCCTCCTCTTCCTCATGCGTAAGCAACGTGAATGCGTTCGTGTGGTTCTTGTGAGAAAAACCAATCTCTCCATCCGGAAAGGAGAGAGATGGAGGAACGAGTGCGTCGTCTTTTTTTTTTGCGCTTTGCTAATTTTCCATTCCACTTTTATCCTGTCTCTATGGCGAGGTCGGGCGCTCCCGCTCTCAGAGCCGTTCCCAGGCCGGACCGTCTGTCCCACAGGAGGAACCTCCGCTCGACCCTTCCCAACCCGGAGCGCGCACGCAAACACACACACACAGCCATCGATAGCATCGGCCCTGGAAGCTCTGCCAGCCACTAATAACTCCGCCCCCTCAACCCCCCATTCCCAGGCTTAATACACACACACACTTCCTTTTGGCTTTAAATGCTGTCAATGCAACACACACACACACACACACACACATTTCTGTTCGGTGACGAATCGTGTTTTACCCCACACTTTCAGAAACAGGAACAAGCCCTAAATGAGAACCCTGTGGTTCTAACCCAGTGGGCCGAACACCAGTAAAAGTTCTAGCGGTGTAGAGAAACGCCAACATTGTGAATTGAACCCTTTAAAAGTGAACCGACCCGAGACCATCTTGGGAGGTGGGTTAGGGTTAACCCAGTACGGTTCGCTAAAAACGTGCGTTACGAACACACGCAAACCCTCGTACAAGCCTCCGTACAAAAATCGCGTTATTCGACATGGCTGCGTCTGCTGGAAGAGCGACGTTTTGTTACGGACAGAAATGAAACAGCTGCACTTCTCCAAATTTAGAAGGATGACTATATTAAGAAACAACCATCAGCTACCCACATAAATAAATTCAAAAAAGTGTTTCTGCAACTCTCAGCACGACTGAAGGACGGAGGATTTGACTGGACCGCTCTGATGTGACGAGATAAATGGGAAGAAGTTACGGCAGAAACACACACGCCACACGACATAAACCGCGATCTAGTGGACGGTCGGCCGGTGTCATTTCTCGGTACAAGCCCCTCGGCGAACCCGACGGACGTCGTAGAGAGAGGACGCGTTGACAACAGCGAGGATAATACTGTACGTTCATTGCAAACTTGCTTTACCTATTTAGCATCAGAAGAGGACTGAGACCCCATTACTGCTTAAAAGGACCAAAAAAAGGATAAAGGAGGGCGTGAATAAAGAGAACTAGGTCCTTCTTTCACTCGCTTCACCTCTTTGGTCCACTTCAAGGGGTGCGAGTTCGGTTCTCTTAAACTCAGAGGGTGTGAAACACCGTCTGTCTAGTGATGTGGTTCATCAGCACACGTCACCTGCAACCGAACCCCTGACGAACAGCTACCACGGAGTTCTGAACGTTACTGACCCGGCTAGTAACAGCACGAGCAGCTAGCGTAATGGCGAGACAAAAGGGAGGGGGCGGGGGCTCAGAGAGAGCGTGACTCGGTACAGTTATAGTTCTCACAGTTCTCGTCCAAATCAACAGTACTCGAGACTTGTTTGGTTTCATCCTTTAAAGCTTCCAAGTAGAACCTCCTTATAAATCTAGAACCCATTAACCATCTCAGTGTGTGGTGTTTCATGCCATGTAACCGAATAGCTACAAAAAGTACTCGTAGCCCCGCCCACCCACCCCTCTCTACCAATAGATTTTCTCCCTCACACACACCCACACACACACACACCCCTCTCCTTCAGTTCCAGACGTTCCTCATTTAGCAAACACACAACCACGGGTCACTGATTCTCTCCCTGTAAAACACACACACGGTCACACAGATGCAGACAAAACACACACACAAACACACACACACACACACACACACACACACACACACACACACACAGACTATTCCCATGGAGCATCAACAGCCACCACTACAGCTACATTTACAGCAGTCGTATTAAAATGGTAGGTATATATATAAGGAATAAACACCGTGTGTGTGGTGCTGTTACAGGAAAATAATCAGCGATGCAGGGCTACCTTACCATCCTGAAGTCCCCGAGTGTTTTATTTCTCTTACACCGCAGCAACATACCAACGAGTGAAGTTATGCATTTATTAAAGAACGACACATCATAGTTTTTATCCGTTTCTAGTTACAGTAACAAGTTAGCTCCTGACGTTACAGCAGCTAAACACCGTGGTAAAGAATTCACAAAGAAGCGTAAACTCCTCTGTCCTGAAGATGTCACAAAACCTAAAGTTACTGTGAGTGTTACACAGCGCTGACACTGGAGACTCCTTCCGTAAACGTTACACAAACACGTTTTGAGCCGTTTATCTGAAGCGTCCGCCGTACCAGTCTGCGAACGGGCCGTTACTATAGAAACGATGACGTATCGATAAAAGCGCGTTCATATAAACCCCGCGCCGTGGTGTGACAGCGGATCAGGAATACATTATACATAATTTGGGGAAAGTTCGGAGAGTTCAGCGAGGAAGGAACGTTGCGAAACGCTTTCTGTGGTGTTTTTTTTCAGCGATTCGTGTCGTGACTCGTGTCGTGCGATGTTTTATTATTTTTTTTCCGCATGTGGAGGCTGAACTGCTGATGACTCAATGTGTTATTAAATAAAATGACTGCGATGTAGCAAAACACACCGTGAAGACCCGGCTCATGGCCGCGGGGTGTGTGTGTGTGTGTGTGTGTGTGTGTGTGTGTGTAACATGTCTTACAGCTAAGTTTAATTCCACTCATTATACTCAGGAATGTATGAATATCATCATATGAGCATTAAGAGCTTACACTGTTCATCGATATCAGTCTATTATAAAGCTAACAAATAATAAAATAAACTGATCCTCATTAAATACGAACATTTCCATTAGCAGGAATCAAAAGTTTCCGAGGCGGAGCTACGTATGAGCTCAGACTGATGTCGATAATAAGAAACAAGCTTTCGACCAGTCATGTGCACGTTTAGATGAGGACGACGTGGCATCCCGAAACATTTACACACACACACACGCATGATGAAATGATAGTGGTTTCCATGGCGTTGCCGAAATATATTCCTACAGGTTTAATAAATCACTGAGGTTGTAAATCAAGGCTAGTTTACTAGAGTTAGAGGATAATGCTAATGCTAATGCTAGGCTATTAGGGATGGCAGGAGGCCATGTGGGCAGGGTTCTAATTTACATATTCATGAATATTCATGAAAAGAAGGGGTTTTAATAAGGGGAAATGTGTAGAGATGTTCCTTGGTCACGTTTATTCTTACTTATAAATTAATCTGAAGTAATTCCAATCGGGGGCTGTGTGTGTGTGTGTGTGTGTGTGTGTGTGTGTGTGTGTGTGTTCTCGACTCACAGTCTGATTTAGGAACACAGTAAATATTCCGTCTGATAAACAGTCGGAAAATATTGTGATGACTCGGACATGACTCGGGGGCTGCCTTACATCTTTCAACCCTGGAGGAAAAGAAATGCGCCCACCCACTTAGAGAGAGAGAGGGAGGGAGGGAAGGAGAGAGAGACAGTGAAAGAGAGAGAGAAAGAAATACGTTTCTGCACAGGCGTAAAACGCTGTGCATCTCACCTAAGTGTGCATGTTAGTGTGGAAGTGAACTACGGTAACCTTTCACTCTGCGCTGCTTAAAGAGAACGCACACACACACTCGCGCACACACACACACACACACGAGAACATAAGCAGGCCTGTCTGCCCGGGGCCAATTCTCATGACATCACCACCCTGCTGGAATGCAAAAATCCACGACTGGAGGAGCTGAGAGGGGAAGAGTCTCTCTCTCTCTCTCTGCATGTGTCTCTCTCTTTCTGTCTCGGTCTCTCTATTCGTCTCTCTCTTTGTGTGTCTCTTCTTTTCCATGTGCCTCTCTCCATCTGTGTCTCTCTTTCTTGGCATCTCTTTATCTGTACCCGTCTCCCTCTTTCACTGTCCCTCTTTCTCGGTCTCTCTCTTTCTTTCTGTGCGTGTCTTTTTTTCAGTGCCTGTCTCTCTCTCTTTCCATCTTTTTGTGTGTGTCTCTCTATTTTTCTGTCTGTCTCTCTCTTTCTTTCTGTGCCTGTCTCTCTCTCTTTCACTGTCCCTCTTTCTCTCTATCATTCTGTGTGTGTCTTTTTTCTGTCTCTCTCTCTCTCTCTTCCTGTGCGTCTTTTTTTCTGTGCCTGTCTCTCTCTCTTTCCCTCTTTTTCTGTGTCTGCCTCTCTCTCCATGTGTGTTTCTGTGTGTGTGTGTCTCTCTTTTTCTGTGTGTGTCTTTTTTTGTGCCCGTTTCTCTCTCTCTCTCTCTCTCTCAGTGTGTGTTTCTGTGTGTCTCTCTCTCTTTCTGTATCTCTCTAGCAGTCTCTCTCACACTAGTGGATACAGTTGAGTGCCAAGATTTTCACTTATTTATTTATTTATTTTTACCCCTATGGTACCCCATGGTTTTGGGAAAAATAAAGGGGGGGGGGGGGAATGGACTTATGATTTTATGATGCAGTTCCAAGTAAACAGACTAGAAGCAGAAAATGAAACACGGGTGAATCCTGAAACACGACGATAATCCAAGAACCACTTCCTGTCTCACACTTTCGCTCGTCTTGCTTCTTAAAACACGTTTTAAAATGCCTCCGCCTCAGTCGCCCAGTACCGTCACCACTCTGCTGCACGTGTCGGGGAAATCCGTTCTTCACGTCTCGGTGAAGTCTCGTAACTGTTGACTCGGGTGGAAACCGACAGATCGGACTTCTGATACACACGTATCGTCAGTCCAATCGGGCTTCAATCAGGCTCCGCCCCTTTCAGCGTCATCCGGCTCAGTATATTCAACACGGGTGGAATTTCTCTCTCACTAACCTTCTCTCTCCATCTGTGTACTGTATTCACTCCACCACACTTTCTCCTTCTCTCTCTCTCTCTCTCTCTCTCTCTCATTTAGCCGTTTAACTTCATCCAGTCAAACGATTCGTTTTAAAAGCAGATGACGATCATTGTGTTAAAATAAAAAAGCTATGTGTAGTTGATATTGGTTGTTAGTGTTATTTTATAATACAGTAACTGAATCAGTCGAGTATCTGTACATGAAGAGAGCGAACCAGTCATGCATGTAATATGCAACCGCAAGTACGACTAACATCGCTCAGATACGTTTAAAAAACAAGAAGAAATAAATACAACATTAAAACACACATCACGGCTATCCACCGATCCGTTGCTGTGGGAGTCGATCAGTTTCGACGTGCGTAACACTGATTCACTCACTGTAAGCGACTCCTTCAAAAAGAATGATTCGTTCTTGAATGATCTACACCCTAACTCTGTGTGTGTGTGTGTGTGAATCTCTCTCTTCCTCTCTTCCACTTTTTTCCTTCACGTTCTCTCGTGCTGAATCTGAATCGATTCACTTTGATTCGATTCAATTCAGTGTGTGCTTTATTGGCAGGGAAACCTGCTGTAGGTTTATACTACTGGCATAAAATTTTACATTTATAATAAACAAAATCACTACTGTCACTACCCCCAACCCCCC